>NW_026935898.1:0-69604 GCF_032062105.1 Saccostrea cuccullata | reverse complement strand
GTGGGGGGGGGGGGGGGGGGTTATACCGCTGATCATTACTTGAACATATGACAGTCATTTTTTTTTTAAAGAATTCACTGCTATTATCTTACTGAAATATTTTCTAGATTTTTTAAACTACTAAACTGTTTTAGTGTGTGGTTTTTTTGGGGGGGGGGGGTAGAAAAAATATTTAAAAGATATTAGTGCACATGTATTTCTTCAAATGATAATCAAAATAGTTTAATATTTCAATATATCAACAACAAAATCTTTTTGGGTTTCTTAACATATTTTAAATGCACATGAATTAATATATATACACATAAAAGCTTTTGATAAATTGACCTGTTTTACTCTCTGATTATTTTAAATTTAACTGTAGTGCTAAATGTTGCTCATTTTTTAACGACTGGCTATTTTAATGGCAAACTGGAATAAGAGGCCACCTGTCTTAAGTGACCAGTTTCCAAAGTTCCCAAAGGTGGCCTTCTTAAACATCTTTGAATGTACTTTAGCAATTGCATTGCAACAAAAATATAAGATTTAAGGTATTATTGAAATTGAAAAAATTTCATCGGTATGATTTTTAAACCTAATTACATAAATATTCTATATAAAGAACAATTGTTTAAATATAATTACATAATAATAAATACATGTATAAAAAATATATATGAAATAATATAAGTTGAAAACAAGAATACAAATAAATTAAGTTTTTAAAAGTATTGTAGAGGGGAGGGGGTAGTCCACTGATTTATAAAGCGGTGAAAACCGAAACCTGATATATCTTATTTATATATATTACTATCAATCGCAGCTGTAGTATATTCAAAACAATTTTACTAGTTGAATAAATTTTCACGTTTTATTCAGCATGCACTTTTGCATGTACCACATCATTATTATCCAGAAAATCATGACGATTTCCTTTCATATTATGTATCTAAGCTTATTTATACCTAATGATATTATTTCAAAGTTAATTTGAATAAATATTGAATTTCATTAACAAAATATCAAAGTACTATATCTGATATATTATAATATACATTTTTTGTGAAATATTCCGTTAATAAGTATTTACGATTTTTTTATAAGAACTTTTCCTCCAGAAAGTTTCAATATTAGTGCTGAATTTTCAAAATTTATTTTCCGGAATGCATAAAAAATAAAGACACAGTTTCAGCTTAAAATTTTCAAATTCATTTTTCCATTTTTACAAATATTTAACTAAGGTTTTTCTAATGATCATCCAAAATTTGATCTTCAGTTGTCGTGATACAAGACGGATATAGAGCTCTTAACCTTTGTTATGTAAATAGGATCCGTGTCATAATCCGTTTACATAGATTTATATACTAATATATGTTCCTTCAAAACAGATAATTTTAATAAAAAGTTAATTCTTAATACGCTTAGACAGTTTCTAGTGATTTGCTGAATTTCATTTTGTATAGATATGATATATTCTATATGAAGGCAAAAACAAGGCACGAATCTTGTTTACATTATGGAGAACTTTAAGTTCTGTATCTTGTTTGTTAATCAATGTATGATGTTCAAATCTTTGATGATCATAAGATGATGCCTTAGTTAAGAATTGTAAGCATTAAAACTGGTTGTAAAAATTCAGTTGAAATTGTTTTTATGTCCCTTTATAATTGGGACCAAGTTATTCAACACACTTTGAAAAATGATTTTTTTTTTCTTTTTAAAGTGCATTAATATGACCAAGGCATACAAGTGTTAAATGATAAATTAGAAACTTCTGAATGAAAGGTTACATATACACAAAGAAACATTAACACATAAATATAAACATGCATATATGATATATAAATTAATACAATTAAATGTAGATGCAGCATTTTCATGGGATTATCAAATTGCAATAAGCATGTGATCAAAAATCTATTTCATCAATTTTATGCAGTATACAAATGCCATATTAACGCACTTTGAAAAAGATCTTTTTTAATTATATATTTTAGAGTGTGTTAAGTGTGTCCATAGAATAAAAAAAAATGTTGATGTACACTCTTTACGCACTTTGAAAAAAAATTCGAAGAATGATGATTTTGTCCCAAATTTAGGAACACTTTGAAAAAGATTCCAAGTGCGCTAATTCTGTCCCAGTTTTAACGCACTTTGAATAAAAATTTCAATCTACCAGAAAGGTCTAAAACCTGTATACGATATGCTTAACTTTATTTTCTTTTCTCTCCGGGAACAACGTCAAAATGCAGATCGTCGGATATAAAATTCGACTTACACCGAGGCACTCGTTTTAATTTTTTAAAACTTGGGTTATCCTCAAATTATGTTTGTTTGCCCTCTCCCGATTCAGGAAGCAATTGGATTGAGAAGTTGATGAATTTTTTTTCCCTATATAGAAATCATTTTTGACAAGAGAAAAAAACCTAAAGGAATATAAAAAAATAGACACCTTTTAAAAATGGCTTCATATAAATATAATTAATATAGTGTATGCTTATTTTTTCCAAAACAGACCCCTTTTCAGGATATAACATACCTGATTATTAACAGAACATGGTATATAGAACATATTTAATATTTCTTATATTGTGCATGATTGTGCATGATTATTTCTTAAATCATTATTAAAAGCTGTTGCAAGTTACCCGATGTTACTCGATGTTTGTGAATTTAGAAAACTGCAAAACAGGACACATTTTTATGAATTTATAATACTACATTATAGCTTATATCAAACGGATGAAGTTGGTCCGGAATCGTGCTTATTAAATCTAGTGTGTGTATAATATATGACTCTAGCTGTATTTCCTTTTGACAGAGTACTTTCATATTCTTATTACAATGCAAAGTGACGGCCTGAATAGAGATTTTTGCATAGAGTGAGTACTAAGTCTATATATATATATATATATATATATATATATATATATATATATATATATATATATATATATATATATATATATATATATACTTTTATTTCAAGATAATGATTTTTGATAAATATCTCTAATACTCTATATAACTGTTCTTTACAGCGGTTGTTGGTATAGCACAGGTGGCTACCTGCCAACTGATGTGTTTACAGGGGGACACGAGGCAGACGGCAAAACACTTCACGTAGTCTGTCTCACATTGATGGCGTCTTTACACCTGGAAAATACGGGAAACATTGAGTGGAGCCTGTGTTCCGTACGGTGGTAAAGAAAAGGTTTGCGGATGGTTCTATTATCTGACCAATAGCTATAATCATAAATGGATGTATAGCTGGGAGGGCGCCTCAAACGGAAACGTCCCCCACAACGCTCTGAGGGTGGGTGAGGGGCTGTACGTGGGTCGAGTCCACCACGAGGGGAGTCTTATTCCATGTAAAGTACAAACAACTCATGGATGTGCTTATTTTGGTTATGACGGGAAAGAACATAAAGCCAAGAAGTATGAGGTGCTCGTCTCCACATTGAAGTCTGGTCTGGCAGAGGAGGGGGAAGGGCAGAAAGAGGCCAAGGAATAGTCTCAATACAGCCGAGAGGGAATTGAGTTTTCTTATAGATTGTTCACTCTATAATGAAAAATATCAAAGCATAGAAACATGATGTAAATTTTCTAGTTTAGATAGTTATCAAATTTAAAATATTTCTGGATCATTACCTGTGAAAAAATATTGATAATTTACTTCAGCTTGAAAATAGTTCTCTCGAATCTTAAGTAATATTTTAAAGCAACAACAACTTGCTCTGTGTGTATTTTAGACTATAGAGTTTTATTTCTATAATTCTTATCATTTTTTTTATTTCTACGATGGTATATCTTTGATACCTCTCTGTAGGCTCTTGAATGGAAATAAAGTAATGTTTTTGTCAATTGGCTATAATTAACTTGCATAACATTTAAACAAATCTTCTGCATGTGATCCTTAGTATTAAGAAGGAAAACTTGATACATGATTATTATAAGCAATTAAGGATGATTAAGGTAGATTAATGTATTACAACCTAAATCACGATCCTCTGTGGACAATTATTCTTTACATTTACATGCTCTTCATTCCGCCAATCCACGTGCTTCAGGCCTTGCTTCTTTTCTCCATTTGTCCCGCCCTGCACATCATTTTTTAACCGCGCCTATCGATGAACCAGTGCATTGATGAGGAAATAAAGTACATTGACAATTTGTTATTTTATCTCGGACAATGACATCAAAAATGTAAATATTTATGAATAAATCTGCTTTACACGAATATAAAAATATGGCTCAGAAAGGAGCACGATTAATTGCAAAAGAAATTCCCAGTTTTGGGGGGGAGTCTCAAAGTACTTATGTTAGAATCAGGGTGACTTTTAACAAAGTAATGTTGTTGATGGTCAATTATTTATATTGAAATTACAGTTGTCTGTGATTCAAAAAAGCCTATTTTATGATTTCCTAAGGAATGGCTGTTTTTTTTTTTTTTTTTTTTTTTTTTTAAAAATTTCGTAAGGAATGGTTGTTTATTGTTTTGAAAAAATCTTACATTTAGATGTTATTGACTTTTGAATTCCCGTGGAAGGACTAAATCTGCCAAGGGTAAATTGTAGAGAGAATTCGGATCGGAAAATCTTGGCAAGCAAAGAGGAAATTTTCTAAAAGTTTTTGTAGTTTTTGAGAACCCACATTTCATAAACACGATTTCTAGAATATTGTGTATCACAGTGCATCTGAAGTTTCTCTTTCACAGCACTTTTTTTAGTCATAGTAAAGATAGGGGCTTGGTACAACATTTGTTGTACCCGGCAGTGTATCTGTGTTTTTCAAAGATTTTCATAAAGTTTAGGAATCCGCTATCGATATGGTAGGTCGAACTCACCTTGGATGATTAGAATGTTCTTATTCGATACATTTATAATAATGAGTCTTACAAAGACGATATTGTTACAAGCCCTGTCTACTGGAAACATTAGATATTGTTTCTGTAATCTTTCTTATTCTTCTATCACCTCCGATTTGGTGAAACTTACAGCAGGATGGATAATTTGCACATTGCCTTTTCACTTTAATTCGATTTCAAAAACACTTTTTGACAAAGTTTCCTACTTTTCATAGTTATCCAAACATACCGCACTTCTGACAAAATTGTCGACGGAATTCATGATAAAAATATTCTATCGCAAATTGAAAGATCTATGCTCTCTGTATTTAGAATTTCTTATTGACAAATGACACAAACTTTACTCAACAAGAGGAGGTCACCTGAGTATCATGTAAAAACTTTCCAACAATTGTATTTGGTTCGTGTTATAAACCAGAGGCCGTGAAATTTACAATTTTGAAAGAGGCACCATTGCTTACATGTATCATACTAGTAACTATACATGTATACACTTAGCATGCTTACTCTGCTTACCTAAACTCAGAGGTAGATCAGAGTAACAAAGAGAAAATGCATTTCCAATTATAACCAATTGTGCACCCCACCCCTCAAGAACTACTGACACTGGGGCCATATATTTCAAAAATTTGGAAATTTTATCATAAATTTTATTTCATTATAAATTGTTGATTTATACGAAAGATCAGATTTTAAAACATTAAATTATTTTCAGACTATGTACACACACACACACACACACACATACGTGTGAAGGGTGTCATACGGGGACAGGGGTTAAAGACTGTCAAAGTGGGGACTTCTTCATTTTAAATATTTCTTTGACTTTTGACTTAAAATATTAATCACTATGTAACCTTGATGACAAATATAATGATTACATATCAATATCTTTAATTTTAAGCTAAGCACATTTCACAGCACAAGCGGGGACCTATTTCACACTCATTAATATTCACACACCAGTTCTTGTTTTATTGTATCTAAACGGGGACATTTTCCAAAACGAATAAAATCCTCTCTATTGTGCCCTTTATTCACTCATTACCACCGTTTCTTCACCGATTAAGACACCTGTCTTCATAGGCACTTGAATGCTTAATATTTTAACTCGGATATGAGTTCATAACGGACAGTTATTGCATGATGAAAATATATATTTAATTTTTCTCTCAAATAATTTTGAAATTTAGGAATCTGTCTTAAATTTATCAATTTGGCATCACTGACCTCTTTGTCGCAGCGGCATGATTAATGGAATTTAAATATGGTGATTGCAACATAGCTTGCAAATATCAAAGCTACTTGTTTTACATGTAATTTATGATTTTCCAAATTTTTTGCCTCAGAATTAGAGTATTGAACAAGAATAATAATTGTCATTTGACATACTTACAACTATAAAAAAAATATAACACAAGGTCTGAAGGGGGCGCTGATAAAACCACTCCAAAAAATGACCAATTTCAAAATGAAAAGAAAAATTTATATTGTCCTTTGATAATGGTCAGCTATTGAATATAATCGATGAATACTTTAAATCAAATCCAATGCATTAACGTATACGCTTCATTACAAAATGGAGTATGACGACTTCTTTAAAATATTTACATTCCATTGCATCTTTGATCAGGTACTTTTATTAAAAAAAACATTAACTAAAATATCTTTCAAAGCGAAGACAATTATTCATTTTTTGTTTTTATGCAGAAAACCGATGATCCGGAAGTATTATACATGTGCAGTATTTTGAATGGCACAAAATGTTTATGAATACATTTCACTAAAGTCAAATAATTTTATTTTTTATAAGAAATATACAAATGAACTAAATTAACAGAGATAAAAAAAAAAAACAGGAGTTAAAATGTTTTTCACAACCGTTGCTTAAATTATAAAAGAAAATTTACAGGACATTTCAGTTGCGACTGTTGCAAATAGGGTACTTTAAACCAATTAACTTTTTTGCAAAATCATCTGATTGATTGAGATATGTATACTGTACTGTAAGGGCGGGTTCGAGCACCCTCGTCCTCATTGATAAAAAAAAAATTCCGAAAGTAGACACTTGTGTTGTAGAGCTACATTTCCCCCATAGCCAACCCCCAACTGCCCCACAGGGAATCGTACCCTAGAGCAGAATTTCCCTCCAAGGGAAATTCACACACCAGAACAAAATTACTCCTTGAAGTTCTCTCTTTCTCAGAGTAGGATCCCCGGCTCCCCATCCCTTGTCATATAGAGAGTAGATATAAACCACAGCCGCATTATAATGAAATAAACTACAGACATATTTTTGAATGGTAAATGAGTGTTTTTCAGCTTATGTATATTTAGAAAGTATATATTTCAAATCATCAACCAAAATGTTTAGCTTTCAAAAGAAACGCAAATCTCCCAGGATTAGATGTATTAACAATTTAACACCTCTAAGGCTTTAGCGGTAGATGTATTTTTAAAGTTCTCTTTGACAAGGGTGTTTAAAGATTTTTTTTTTCATAGAAAGTCCTTTATTTATGCATACATTTTATTACTTATATTTTGCTTGAATCCAATGAACGGAAGAATTGTTTGAGTTCGTATCATGTGAAAACGAATTAATTAATTTCATAAATAGCTCCTTTTATTTTATACGTCTACTGATTTTTTCCTCTATAAAAGTCATGCAGTGAAATGTGAATAATTCCCTAGAAATCTCTGCGAATGGGCTAATCCCCGTGAGATAGTCAAATGATCTAATCCCTGCTTCGGAAGTTAATTCCTCGATTATCTGTTATTTCTAGATTTTACTTTTGTTTCGGTTCTAATATGTTAAGGGGCTAATCCTCATGAGTTAGTTCGGAAGCTAATCCCCGGTCATTCGTAATCCTTTTTTTTTTTTTTTTTTGTTTAATTTTATATTGGTATAATAACATCGTCAAAAAATATACAATTGGTGAGTTAGCAAGATTCTAGTTCCCCTTGACCAGGACTTTTCCCCGAGACACAGCCACTATTATCCCCTGACTAATGAAACCACGCCCTCAAGCTTGGCAACAATCAACACTGCTTGATGACGGTGATATTATTAAAAAAAAAATTGATTGTGCAGAATTCATGCGGGCAAGGTTCATTATACCCCCGCTTGAAAAGGAGGAGGGTATACATAAAAAATAGTATGCCCGTCCGTCCGTCTGTACGTCCGTCTTTTACGCTTTGGGGTACCCATCTCTTATCTGCAACTCCTCTCATACCACTGAAGGAAATTTATGTCAATGAAACTTTCACAGAATTTTTATTACATATAGCCATTGTGCACCTACTATTTCACTTTTTCATCTGACATATATTTGGATTTTCCAGAGCAAAACATGGATACTGTCATTATATTCATACGGGAGGCGGGGGTATTATTTAGTGAGTTCATTGTTACAGTACCTCTAGTTGTAATATGTTTTCATAGAATATTAAGAATATTATAATGCATAAAGCATGTAGTTAAATGCTACTTTGGGATTTTCACCCTTCGAAATCTTTGGCAACCTTGGCTGTGCCTTAGTTGACAATGGTTTTCTTTGAGTGAAGCCCTGTGGGGATCCGGGTTAGAATAGGTCCTCAATACCACCTTGCTTATCGTAAAAGGCGACTAAACGGGGCGGTCCTTCGGATGAGACCGTATAAACCGAGGCCCCGTGTCACAGCAGGTGTGGCACGATAAAGATCCCTCCCTGCTCAAAGGCCGTAAGTCCCGAGCATAGGCCTAAATTTGCAGCCCTTCACCGGAAATGGTGACGTCTCCATATCAGTGAAATATTCTCGAGAGGGACGTTTAACAGCATCAATCAATCATCTTTGAGTGAAAATGATCCTTAAGCCGCGGGTTTGAGACGGTATAAACCGAAGTCCCGTGTTGCAGTAGGTGCTGGCACAAAAAAGATCCCTCACTGCTCAATGACCCTGGTTGCCGAGTGTAGGGCAAAGTTTGAAGCTCTCCACCGGAAAGTGGTGGCGTACGTCTAAATATGAGTGAAAAGTTCTCCAGAGGAATCAATCAATCAATGTCATGCAGTATAAAATAACAGGTTTGTTATCATAGAACAGATGATACAAACAAAAAACTGATCGAATAGATGGGAATCTTTTCTTAGATCTTTTTTGGTTGTAAATGATTTTCAAAAAATAGATTTCAAAAATACATGTACATAAATATGTACTTAGAAATTTTAATTTACTTAGATGTTCAAATTTCCATCTTTCTGTAACTATCCTTAATTTTCTACACACTTTTTTGTCACATTAAATCCTATTAATAATTATCTTTCTAATATTTGATAAAGGGCTAAAATTTTATCTAGCGTTGGGGCTTAGTTATGAAAAATTCTTAAGTTGTTCTGCTGCCAATAAACTTGAGGATTAACTTTATCACTGCTGAAAAAAAAATCGTAAACAAGGAGATACTTTTTTTGACATATAAAAAGAACACTAATTTATCAGTTGCAAAACTATTATTTAATTCCATTATCTCTCCATTATACGTTCTTACTGAATAACGACGATACCTTTATGAAATTTTGACCTTAAGGTCGTATGCAACATACTTTGAACTTTATTGAGCTCTTCCCTGGGGTTGAATTCTACTAGATGATTGACTTGTGTGCAATACTTTAAATTTTTCTATAATTATGGATTTGCACACCTCTTCTAAAACAAATTTCGAAAAAAAAAATCTGTAAATTGTGTTTTGTAATTTTTGTATACTTTTCTTTGAATAATGCGAATTTTTTTTATCTTTCAAAAACCCTGGTAATGCATGCTGATTTTTTTTTCTATAAACATCTGATGACATTTTAATCTTTAATTAAGAATATCTTGAAAAATTATCAGCAGGTAAGGTACCTTGAGTATATCCTTAAGGACCCCTTTTTTTCATAAAATTAGTCAAATGATTAAATATTTTTTCTTCATTATTCTTTACGCCTTCTTCCTTTCTCTCTTTCGACTGTGATCAAACGTATGCATTGTACTACTGTATATGTCCATGCATAACAACTTCCACGTACCGAGGTACCGGGAGTGGACTGCTACTTATTCTGTGTATTATAAAAATATGATTTTTTTATATTTTTAATTTGAAAATACTAGTAGCAGATATAATGGCTGTCCGAATATTTACAATGGTTACTGGTTAATTACAGATAAAGGATCCTTTTAATTAATCAGATTTTTTGAAAATACTCTATATAAGCTAACTTTATGAATCGCACAGGTTTGATATATAGTTTTTTTTTCAATATATCGTCTTCACACACTTCGAATTCTAAGGGGAATGATGAGATCGCTGTGGCATATAGACAGCATAAAATTAAGGAATCACTGCGGAGTTACATGTAGTATATTATGCCAGGGCATCAACAATAGTGGGAAACATGGGATAATTTGCATAACGGGCGAAGCCTATTATACATAAATTATCCCATGTTTCCTAGTCAGTGATTTCTTATACTTCCATTTCATTGTGAAAAAAATATTGTAGATTTAAACTTAAATAAAATGCAGACATAGATTTGAATTACACGACGATTCCCATCCTAATTCAATAGCCATCGGCCACGGAAGTCAAACACAACAGCAGCCGCTCGAGATTTTCATGCAAAGGCCTCCTTAGCGTTAGACTCGCAGACAGATGCGCACGAGATTTGCATGCATATTAGGCCTCCTTAGCTGCTGACCTATTGACCTGCCTTACTTACATTCCGGTATAATTACCAAGGAATTAACTCCGCTAAGTTTCAAAGAGTTATCACAGAGAGAAAAATTAGAGAAATGGAAATATTACAGCATAACCCCCCTTCCTTCTCTTCAACACCACATTAAACATTTCATTTTCATAAAGCGAGGCATCTATTGATATTTTTAGATTCCTTCCAGTATCTCTCCCCTTCAGAAATCTCAGACTGTCGTAGCTTTATTTTAAATTTTTTTTGTTTTTAATAGCCCTCATGTGATCATCAAAAATTTCGACAATTTATACTTTCAATTTGGTTTGCAAGATAATTTGGTCCAACGCACTTTGTGCAGATGTCACCTATATTTGAACGAGAGTTTTTAAAGATATACCCTTTTTCGCAATTCAGGTAAAAGAAATTGGAGAATTAATTCGGAACTTACCGCTGCTTTTTGTCCAGGCAATAAATATACAGTTTTCAAAATGGATGGGACTGTAGCTCTCCAGTCCGTCAAAATATATTTTCGGAGAACTACCGTTCTGCAGCTAGCATTTGCCACACCACTATTACAAGGCACATTGTAGGAATCTCATGCATGTATATGGATATGTCTACCACCCTTAGCTATGCAAATAACGGCTTAGAAATAAAATTGTAAAAACACTGTTAGCTTTAACTTTCCAACCCCAATCCCGCTCTTACCCCCCCCCCCCCCCCAAAAAAAAAATGCATGACAACGTTCAATTCTGGTGAAATGTATATTTACAGGAAACTTTTAATTATGCGAATTATACTAAAGCATATTTATCTAAATGAGTATTATTTTGTCACCAAATCAACCCTACTGCAGCATTTAAACATAATATAAACAATATTATTTCGAATTATCGGCTTAAGTACTCCACTTTTTGCAAAGATATGCATTATGTGGACACTGAAAATAGGGTTACGGTTTTATTGGGGATAAGCCCCATTTCAATATTAGCCCCCCCCCCCCCCCCTGTTTAATTTGCTTATCGCTACTGCTTATCGTCAATCATCAATCTGCAATACTACGTGGTTAATAACGTGCAAACTGCCCCAAGTTATGTTAGAATTATCGAATTATTCGAATAACATAAGTTTAAATAACCTTTATTCCTTAAAAAAAATTATAGGCTCGATTACGAAACTTAATTTACATGCGTAAGTACAAAGTTAATCGTACATCTATAATCAAGATGTTCCATAGACACGAATGTTTGTCAGACTGGCTGATGATCATACCTTAGTAACATAATATGTGCAACTTAAAAAATACGGACTTAAAAATGTTCCATAGACACGAATGTTTGTCAGACTGGCTGATGATCATACCTTAGTAACATAATATGTGCAACTTAAAAAATACGGACTTAAAAATAAGAAAGAGAACATATCTCAAGGTAATGTTTGTTTCAGGAAAGGTCACGTGACACGTTTTTCACTATAATACCGGGGTCACGTGTGTAACCCCCAAGTACAAACCTTCGCTCATTATGAAAAGTTCACACTAACACACATCTTTTAATCCTAACTAACCGGGGACATTTTTTCAACATTTTAATAATGGAGTTTTTTTCGGCTTTTTGGGGTAATTAGACAACCCTGATTTCGAATTTGGCGCTATTTTTAATCGGAGACAACCGGGGACGTCCCCGGTTGGAAGGTGTGTAAACAAACAAATGTCCCCGTTTGATACCCTTCACGCACGCACACACACACACACACACACACACACACACACTCCAAGTACCCCTGAACCAGTGGTCCTGAAATGAACAATTTTGAAAGAGGCACATTCCTTCATCATAAATATGTACTTAGATCATTGGTATAATACCCAGGAGCAAAGGAAAAGATTTTCAAAGAATTCAAGCATTGTTACTATATACATGTAAACATTACAGTCCCGCCCTTACACAAGAGGCCCTGACCCAGGGGCTTTGAAATTCACAAATCTCAAAGAGGCATCCTTCCTTATCATTACTATGTAGTACATAGTTCATTGGTTTAATTCCCAGGAGCAGACAAGAAGACTCTTAAAGAATTCATGCATTTACACTACATAATCAATAGAGCCCCACCATAACACAGAACCCCTGACCCTGGGGCCATGAAATTCACAATTTTGAAAGAGGCATCCTTATTCAACATAACCATATACTTGGTTAGTTTATTTAATACCCAGGAGGAGAGAAAAAGATTTTCAAACAAATAATTCACTTTCACTGTATAATCTATATAGCCCCGCCCTAGCACTAGAACCCCTGATTCTTGGGCCATGAAATTCACAATTTCGGAAGAGGCAGCCATATTTAACATTACCATGCGCTTGGTTATAATTAGTTCATTTAATTCCCAGGAGCAGAGAAGAAGATTTGAGAAGAAATAATGTATTTTCACTATATATTCTATTTAGTCCCGCCCTAGCTTCAGAAAGACTGACCCTGGGGTCATGAATTTCACAAGTTTGGTAGAGGATTCAATGCTAATTACAATCATACCAGCAGATTGACTGCTTGATGTCCAGAAGTAAAGAAGAAGATTTTTAAAGATTGCATTAATTTTAATGGTTTTTGCCCCATCCCCCAGGCCCATGGGGGCAAGGACCGTGAATTCACAATTTTTGTTCCCTTTCTCCCATAGATGCTTTGTGCCATAATTGGTTGAGATTGGTAGAGCAGTTTCAGAAAAGAAGCTGAAAATGTTCAAATATTAATGCACGACGAACGTCAACGGACGAAAACGGATAGCAATAGGTCACCTGAGTTTACTCACGTGTCCTAAAAACAAATCAGTAACACCCGTTATGTCATGGCTAGAAATGTTCTCAATGAGAAGGAGATACCTCTACTGATAAGAAAAACGGGGGGGGGGGGGGGGTGTAAAAATGGAATACAGTTTTCTCTATTTTTTGCCAACTTTTAATTATATGTCAAAAATATGTTTTGAATGTGTCAAAATGAAATATTTGATAGAATTTATGGGAAAGCTTACTATTTCATGAAATTGTACATTTTGCAAGAATAAGTACATACCATAATTTGTTTATAAAGATATCATCCCATTAGTTTAAGTCTATCATTTTTCCCCTTTTCTTTGATAATGACAAGGCAGTACATCGGATTATAATTTGATTAAAGATATACAGATTGATTCATTCTTTCCCTAACTTTGTGAAGGGATTTTTTTATGTAAAAGTGTTTTATGAACGGATTGCACATATGTAGATATTTCCATTTTATGTCAATACGATAAATACCCCATGAGCATGAGCGCTAAAAGAGGCTGAGTCTGTTGCCCAATCCTATTCCCCTTAACATCTGTGAATAAAAAATAATATTTAAATGAAATTAATTCAAATGACATTATCAACAACAAGCCAATAAAATTATGAATTTTTCGACATGGGTCGCTGTTTTTTCTATCTTCACATTTTTTAATTTAATTCTTTGTGTTTATGAACCGACTGATCGGGCAAGCTAAAAAAAAACGTAAGAACTTCCTCTTTGAAACAATGGACTGTATTACATGATAAAATACACCGTTGAACCCACTGAAGATTACAGGCATTTATTATTTACGGATTTTGTTTAAATTTTTGGATCATTATTTTATTGATTAAGAAAATACAGTAAAGCAATGCAATGCCATGCATGTTTGTATAGATTCTACATGTTATTATAAACATATCATGGTCTACAAAACACATTTTACACTAAAAGAATCTAAAATAATTTCAAACAGATACTTTCTGTTATATGTGTGTCATTACTCTGAATTTTATTGCCCTTCCTTTATGCTCATGATATTGACTTACATTAACAATTACAACATATTCTCTTTGTTATTCTTAAAAAATGTTTTGACGTCAATTAAAGCACTGTGTCATTTAAACAGAATAAACATAGATTTGTCCAAGCATCAAGGGTGATGGTTAAAGGTTGTTGAAAACTGAAAAAAGTGTCAAATATCAGAAAGTGTGAAGATTGCACATTGCAAGCAAGAACTACTTGAACTTGCGTTAGTAGTATTTATCAAGATATTCAATACACTTAAATTTTAACATTTAATAAAATCTGTTTTTTTTTTTAAACCAAACCCAAAGTAATAGCACTGTCTGTAATTTTTTTTTATTTCTTTTCTTTATAATATTTTTCAAAGTAGACAAGTATGTCTCAGACCAAGACGTTGTTTCTTGATTTGTTCTCATCTGCTGTTGGATTAGTTTTTTATTTCGTTTCTATGGTAACTCCTGGATTTATAGTGGATGAGGTAATTCAAATCTGATTTTGAACGATCAAAAAGGTGATATTTTTCTCATCATTGATACATGGAAGGATTGATACAATTACCCATTTATTGTATAAGAAAAAAAACCCTTAATAAATCATTTAAATTTTACAATAATGTATAGGAAAACATGATGAGGAGCATCTTCTATGCCAGGACTTGTGTGTTTGATAAATGCTCAACAAGATCTTACCTAGCTCTTGATGATGAAAAGAACACTAATGGGGCGCTTCAGCTATGTAACTCTCCCTCTCTCAATCCCTCTCCCTCTCCCTCTCTCTCTCTCTCTCTCTCTCTCTCTCTCACTGTTTTTGATATAAACTCTTTATGATTAACTGCAATTTTTGACATTTTAATCTGTAATGTAAATTTGTAAATAACGTATTATAACACTTTCCTTCAGCAATGATAGATGTGCAGATAGAGAGTCTTCTTGCTGTCGTTCTCGGGGGAGTCGGTTGGTTGATTCTTTTGTTTAATGCCAAGAAGAAAGTGTCATTTCCTACAATGTTTGTGACTGGGGGAATCCTCTTAATGATGGCAGGTAACAACTCTTCCCCTTACTATTAATAAAATAGGCATAAACAGGCTTTTATGTTCTGAAACAAATAAATATTTTTTGTATTCATACGCCCAACAGATTACAACGATTTGGTCTTGGGTGTTATGTATACTTATCACTTTCCTTGAAATTATTTAAAACCTTTTATTAGGAAAAATAACGAAAGTAAATATAAATATATCTAATTATTCAAACAGTAAGCGGTAATATTCTTATGTTTGGATTCACAGGTACATTTGAGTTCGCTGTTCTTCTTCGATTCATTGCTATGGACGCTTCCACAAAAGCAGCAGAAGGGGAAGACAACTACAGCTCCATTAGCGTTCCATATTCCCTTATTTTTGCTGGCTTTGGTATTGTATGCATTCTTTTTGCTGTGGTAAGGATTTTTATTCGCTATAACAGAAACCAAGGACTCGCCATGAAAGATGAACAGAAGACAAATAAACCGGAGGACAATTTTGCTGAAAACAGGATATAAAGTTCAAGGGCATTCTCCGAAATGATAGTACCAGACATAACTCTGTTATGGAAGAAAATTATCTAAGCTAAGGGATTTTGCGCATGCATGTTACTGTATATTTTTTCTAATTTCATATAAGCTCATCGAATGTACTTGAATATCGTTCTCTGTTATTAAGCAGACCCGCGGGTGACGCAGGCTTTGAATAAAATAAAGTTTTCCATAAAAAGGTCATAGAGAGTGAAATACCTTTGAGTTTATCTGATTTCATTTGGATTATTTACTGAAGAGTTCTCATGACTTCAAAGTTACAACATATAGTATTGACATATAAATAAGATTTTGGATTTTCATTTGTTGAAATATAGCCGACTTCAGACTACGCCAATCAAGCTCTCATCATAGGGCTTTTTACTTTCCGCTCCAACACCTCTGTTATCTTCTAAATTACAAAAATCTTGTAAAACCAAAGAAAATACATATTCTCATCAAATTGTTGGTTTTTAAAAATAAAGTTAAAAATATGAATCGGCAGAACTTTTTTTTTATTTTTCAAAAGCTTGATATATACATGTGTATTAAAATAACTTCAATATGTACATGTACAGAACTATTTTGTTTTGATTTTTCAGTTTTATTTTAGAATATATTTTCGACCAGAGAGCTTAAAACACGTAACATCATTTGGCAACCTACAAAACATCAACACACTTTTCTTTGGCGCTAAGACTGCCAATTAATTATGAGACAATCCGAACTACTTTTTAGATAATAACAGAGTTGAAGCTTGCGGAGCTCGCACTCTGATGAGAGATACCTATTCTCACCAAATAGTTACAATCAAATTAAACTGGTATAAGTAGACCGATTTTTAATTAAACATATCATAGAAAGGAATCTATACTGTTAATATAAGTGATAGTCCTATTAAATCACAAAAGGGTCCAGTCTTGTATTCACTACCATAATTCATGTTGAAGTTAGAAATATACATCGACTATTCTCTCCAAATACTTTTATTACTTGGGTCTCTCTGAAATTTTTTAACATATCCTCCAAAGTACTTGTTCATATTCATCACCCTACAACTATAATCCTGCTAGACATGTCATTACTTGTGACGTAAATAGTTATGTTATGAGGACCTAAGTCACTTTTTTAAAATGCCAACTTTTAGGGAACCCCTACATTTCAATATACATATACAAAATTATACATATCAATTTCATATACATGTATCATATACATGTATTGTGAAGTCTATTAAGATTACGCAATGCAATGTACCAAACATGAAAAAGAAACATGTATGCTTTGTCAGAATGGATTAAAACTTAATAAAATCTCACATTAACTAATTGAAGGGCAGTATAAAAACCATATATCCATCTGTGTTCAATAACCCAGATGTGAAAAATGAATTAAAAATACTGTAAATCACTTAATTTTCGCGACACCTTATTTTCGCGAGATAGTCATTGACTCTTTTTTAGCGAGACAAAATTTTCACGAATTGTGGTCATTGCTCTAAATAATCTTAAGGAAATGTATTATACGCGAGAATGAAATTTTCGCGAGCATACCGTCTCGCGTAATTACGCGAAAATAAAGTTCTCGCGAATAAAAAGAGTGATTTACAGTACCTGGTAGATTTCACGATCAGCATGGGCTGCCTTAATAAAAATATACTATAGTATTAATTAACTACATGTATAGTTTACTATTGTAAGTACTTTGATTTACTATGAAACTTTACTTGAGAATTTTTTTTAGGAATTTAATGAAATGAAATTATCTATCTGAAATTTGTTGTAGCTGAAAAACTTACTATTAACTAAAGTGAAAACTTTGATTAACTATAATTAACTATAGTAAGGCTGTAAGCTATAGTTAACTTAAGTTCTTAACAAAGGCGCGCGGCTACAACAGTGTCTTTGCCATGTTCTGTAAAGCACATTATTTTATTTGCATTTTAGAGGAGCAGGAATTTGATTTTGATCATGATTATCTATCTTAAACAAAGTTCTCTTTCTAGGGAGGGAATTTTTCAAAATAATATAATATCAATTTTGATTTCTTTTTTCTTTATTCCAAAACAATATCAAAATGAATTTGTATAGCCATACCTAAACTGGATTTCTTCGTAAAACCCTACAAAGATAAATAGCGGGTTTCAGTCAATGTTCTACCAAGGCTCCTTCATTGATCCTCACTAAAAATACTGATGGCAGTGCAGGAAAAGCTTCAGGGGTACTGAACATGCAAGAATAGATTCAAGAAGTAGTGAAAATCAGATGTGGATGCTTAAAAATACAAACTAGGAAACTTTTTAAGTTTATTGTTAGTCGTGAAAATGTAATTTTTCGTTGAAAGGAAAATATGTCAAGTGATTTATTTTATAATATCTAGTCTAAATAACTCCGCCCATTCCCATGTAATTGAGAAACCGAGGGAATATTCCGGCTTTTTTAGTGCGATGGATGTTAAAACTTTGCTTTTTTTTTTTGTTTTGTTTTTTTTTTTTTTTGTTTTTTTTTGTTTAAGGTAGTCCGATCCTCAGGTTTATAAAATTAGCAGTTAAGTAATCAAAAATACTCATAAAAGTATCTCTGAATCCGCAAAGTTATGTAAATTTATCCACAGTATTTTTTGAAAGTTAAAGATTAAAGTTAATCATATTATATAGGGTAAATTGTCAAATCTCCAATATTTTTGCAGAATTGGAAGATCAGCAATGCATTTTCTAATTGCAAACTGATCAACAAATATATTTTAGGTTAAAAAGCAATAGGTATCCAGCCATTCAGAGAAATTGTCATGAGTTTTATACTTATTTGGTATTTTTTGTCTTCTATTACCGTCATGTATTCTTTAATACATAATGTAAAATGATTTTGCTATCATTGCAATTAAGACACCACAAATCACTTCTTATTTCATATCATGCTAATAACATTGGCATCTAAGGCTGGATTCAAGAAAGTTTTATTTCTCTAAAACTGTAATGTTTTCACTTTTATAGGATACAAATCAACTTTTCTAAGTCCTTTTCTAAGACTTCCAAAAACCTTGAATGTTATAAAGATGAATAAAATGAAAATTGTTGCATGAAAAAAAATTCATTTTTAAGCTTCATTTTGATGCATTTCAAATTAATATATAAAATAATTTTTGGAGTTATCCTTCCTGGCTGAGGATCGGATATCCTTAATTATTATTCAAATAAAAACACAATGCTATCATTAATGACACTTTGTTAAACACATTAAAAACAAATAAAATTTGAATACCTAATGTTTAACCCGTAAACCAAGGATGTAAAAAGGTGCCAAGCTACTATACTTAAATAAATACTCCTTTTTTTTTTTTATTAATGATTTTCTTTGAAATTGCTAGCATAAAAATATCCCAATGAATTCTTTTTAAAGATACGATTTTAAATTGCAAATCAATGTAAAATAGAAAGTTATGAGTTCTCCTGACATCCCTGTCTTTACCTTGACTATTGCATTATTTTAGGAAGGTAGATAATTTTGCCTACTTTCGACACTTTGATCACTGCTTTTTAATCCGCCTTTCACATGTATACCTGGCCAATAAACGCATAAACCAGTGAGATAAGGGTATGTGTACTCGTTAATGAACACCCCCTGTTATCGTTACAAAGGTGTCGCGGATTGAAACATATCTAGCATTTTTACACATATAGTCAATAATTACTTTAAGACCCCTGTACATGAAGTCCACGAACTGTTCTCAGCTTCTAATAACATGGATCTTTCGAAATTGAATTTGCACATGAAAAAACAGTGTTTTCATTTTGAGGAGGGCTTTACCTATGTAAATCACGGAGCGTTGAGGTACCTTTGATTATAAGGGAAAAACAAAAACAGTAAGCAAATTCTACATCATATTCATATAATATTTTAGGTCAATGTACTTCAATTTTTCCTTTTAACATGAGCGTGAAAAAAAATCTTATTTGTAATTCATTATTTTATTAACTTTGCAACTAATTAATTAACTAATGATGCAGCAATTTCATTGCAACGTAGGAACATTTCAATAAAGGTCAGAGATTTCCTCGATAAGTATAGTCTACTTAAGCGATTTTCTACATTTAATTCACTTTTCCACTTAGTATGAAATAGTATCTATTTCAAAGTCATTTGAAGGTTACTTGCATAGATATGGAAAGAAAAGCGATAAAACAAAATGGCGCTGGCGAAAAAATATAACATCTCCATAACAATGCCGCATATGAATGACCTTGGGGTTCTTCAGCTGAAAGTCAAACTTTTTGGAGCCCATATAACCTATGACCATGGAAAGAGTATCCTTAGAATTTCAAATGTTACATATCTGAAAGATCTCGGATTACAGTCTATCTAATGATGGCACTTTTTGTTCAAGGTGACCGTCGACAATTTACGCAAAAGAATACCTCTTATATTTTTTGTACTCGCCGACTCTGAAGCATCTGTACGGACACTGAACTTACACTTTTCAGTATCAAAAAGGACGATGTTTTACTATTAAAAATTGTTTTCTGATTTAATTGAAATTAAACTTTATGCAAAAATATGGGTGGTTGAATTTCCTTTCTTGCGTAAAATAAACGGTAAAATAGCATGAATTAGCAAATTCGAAAGGCTTATGAATAAATTAATGCCATATTTGTAAATTTATTTTACCACTTTTAGTGAGGATAAATGTAATTGTCAAAGATACTGAACTTTCGTAGGCTTTTTTATATTTCAAGGCTGTATAATTGTTAATATTACGATTTGGGTTCACTGTTGTAATTAACACCTGTAGAATGCGGTCACATTTTTCAAAACCTTTTTCAGAACAATTTTCTTATTTAAAAACCTGTAAAAATATTGTAAGAAGAATATGGAGATAACGAACAGTATTCAATATCAAAGTCCATAAAACAATACAAAATAGGAGCAGGGCAAACACGGACCTCCGAAACATCAGAGGTGGGATATTTTCCTTAAATGTATTAAAGATACCCACTCGAAATACGTACATGCACATGTAAACAATTTTTTTTAATTTTTCTTACCATTTATATATTCAAATTGCCTCGGCAGATTAAAATACAGACAAGATGTGGTCAAGCCAAAAAAAAAAGACCTTTTCATGAAAGTGAGGGTAAACAAAGAACGGATTCAACATTTATTCATTTAAGGTCATATTTAACTTGTACCGAAAAGTCCTTTTTTTTTTTTTTTTTTTTTTTTTTTTTTTTTTTGGATGTGAAGGTGTCACTCAATTCAGATTATAATGATAACAAATACATGTATCATGTGACCAGAGAATTTTAAGATCATTTGCGAATAATTTAATTCTGGTTGTAACGCTGTATTTGATTGGATAAAAAAATTATTTCATATCCTATAAAATGGGTTGCCTACGACACAATGACTTGCGTCAAAAACGTATCAATCCGCCTGACGTTACATTCAAATTTTGTAAAAACTGAAGTCATTTGTTAGAACAATCATCTTTTTTTCTTACATCAAATGAATGAAAATTAAATTATAAGCAATGAAATTAATAGCTACCCATTTTATACGGTATAAACTAGGTTGGAACAGTTTACGCTTTTTTATAAACCGCTTCGCGGTTTATAAAGCGTAAACTGCCCCAACCCAGTTTATACCGTATAAAATGGGTAGCTATTAAATTCATTCCTTAAATAAAATGTAACACCAAAAGAAAAGAGTATCAACACACTCAGTTTTAAGTTAAAAAAAAAACACCTACTATTACTACTTATATTTCAACTTTAGATCTAAATCAATCAAATAGAGGAAAAGTGAATAACACATGTGCTGGTACATGTACTATATAAATTTAGACGGTTAATATATGAGGAAAGTATTTAGTTGTTTTATCTTGTGTATCTTAAAGTACAAAGAATAGATGTACTAAGTATATCTGCAAGTATAATATTACAATGGTAGCTGTGAAAGTAGAATGGATTTATAGTCTGAAGAAAAAAAATATATAAATATAGTCTATTATTAAAATAATGGACGTGAAAGATTATGCAGAAATCAAACACGCCCATGTTAAATCCTGGAAAAAAAATTCCCATTCTGCAGTTGAAGAATGGAGTTTAAGTTTACAGGACGCCTATTTGTAAATGTTATGTCTCAAAGGAAAAGAAACGCAAATTAATTGCAAATTGCGCATATATATGCATTTTATGAATATGAATAGCTTTAAATTTAATGGCAAAAATAAATATTAATGACATCTTAAGATTTCAAGTCAAATCCAAGATGACTCATACCAACCAAGGTCTAGAAAGGCTAACGAGACACTATAAGATTCATGTTCAACATAGCTTTCCTGAAATGAACATCCCGGAAAAGCGTGTACCTTACACGTACTTCTTGATGCACTTTACATTTCACCCTGAGTCTGCGTTTCGTCACTGGCTAGACTGCATGTAACAGACGAAGAGAAGAAAAGTTAATAAATAAAGTTGTTTATCATTTTATTATCGCCGTACAAAAGACATGTCTATCATTAAAACAAAGAACAATTATAATCAGGTGATAAGATTTATGTGTTTTATTTAATATTCACCTTATGTTGCAAAGTGTGTTTAATAAATATATTGAAAAAGAAAGCAAAACGTAATCAGACAAGACAAAGAGATATGGAACTGTGAAGGTCATAAAAGATCATAAAAGTTCATTTCTCCGGCCCTTTGAAAATAAGCAAATACATTGTAACAGACTTGAGTTAAAATTTAAATTTCTCAATATTTTGACATTTTTAACAAACATGTTTAGTTTAGTTTATAATATTTAAAGTTTGTATGAAATTCAAATGCACACAAATGATGAAAATTTTATTTTCAGAACTAATTTAAAATTTAAACTCATTTGACTTGTAAAATCCGTTCTCTTTGGTTGAGTATATAATTGTGGATATTAAAGTGATAAACAAATGTTGATTTTGATGCTTTCTGTTTATCTTGATTATAATTGGTCGTATTTATCATTGCAGACTGACGTTGTTTATATTAATAAATTACATTTTCACCTCAAAAGAGACGTTGTAACTCAAATTCACAGAAATGAGCACACACTGTTGACTAAAAAGATATTCAAATACATAATATACAAGTACGTAAAAAATTTTGTTTTATTTTCAGAATTGTTTCAAAGGTTACATTGGTTTGTTTTCTTGTGGGTTGGTGAAAGTTCCACTCTCTGTTGCCAAGGGCCTTCTTTCTCAAACAGAATCAAGCAGGATGATTCAACAAGTATTCACAATCACAACAGAAATTTCTATTTTTAGTAAATGGCAATCAAAAACCGTTGCACAGAATTATGTATCTTAGTGTAGTCTACTTGTGTGCTTAAAACAAAGGATAATTGAAATGGAACCAACTTGTAAGAAGTAGCATTTTGAAAAATTGTTTACAGACAACAGCAAAAACCGATGCACACATTAATTGCATAAGTCTACTCATGTGCCAAGTTACACTTCACTCTGTTTATGATGTACATTAAACTTGAAAGAATTTCAAAGAAATTTCTATTTTTAGTAACCAAAACACTGTGTCAAAAACCGTTGCACAGAATTATGATTGTAGTGTTGGCAAAGTTGCCAAGATCTATTGAAAAAACTTTCTAAACAGGCAAGTAGCATTTTGAAAAATTGTTTACAGATCACAATAGTTGGATTTCATGGACAAATTACTATTGCATAAGCTCTTCTGGTCTCTGACCAGTAGAGCTAAAAACAATACTCTTTTTATAGATGTACATTAAACTTAAACAGCATTCCTCCCAGAAAAGAATTCTTACTGCGGGAAATGATGTGTCCTTCAAATGACCTCAAAGCCTCCAGATTGTGGGTTGGCGAAAGTTCCACTCTCTGTTGCAAAGGGCCTTCTTTCTCAAACAGGCAAGCAGGATGATTCAACAAGTATTCACAGATCACAACAGTTGTACATCATTTCATGGGTCTGAAATTACAACACTCATAACACTTAACATGAAAAACAATACTCTTTTTATGAATTCATAAAACTTAAACTGCATTCCCCCTGAAAAGAATTCTTACTGCGGGAAATGATGTGTCTTTCAAATGACCTCGAAGCCTCCAGATTGTGGGTTGGCGAAAGTTCCACTCTCTGTTGCAAAGGGCCTTCTATCTCAAACAGGCAAGCAGGATCATTCAACAAGTATTCACAGATCACAACAGTTGTACATCATTTCATAGGTCTGAAATATTTACACTCATTACACTTAACATGAAATACAATACTCTTTATGAATGTACATAAAACTTAAGCTGCATTTGTCCCAGAAAAGAATTCTTACTGCGGGAAATGATGTGTCCTTCAAATGACCTCAAAGCCTCCAGATTGTGGGTTGGCGAAAGTTCCACGCTCTGCTGCAAAGGGCCTTTTTTCTCAAACAGGCAAGCAGGCTGATTCAACAAGTATTCACAGATCACAACAGTTGTACATCATTTCATGGGTCTGAAATATTTACACTCATTACACTTAACAAAAAAAACAATACTCTTTTTATGAATGTATATAAAACTTAAGCTGCATTTGTCCCAGAAAAGAATTCTTACTGCGGGAAATGATGTGTCCTTCAAATGACCTCAAAGCCTCCAGATTGTGGGTTGGCGAAAGTTCCACTCTCTGTTGCAAAGGGCCTTTTTCTCAAACAGGCAAGCAGGATGATTCAACAAGTATTCACAGATCACAACAGTTGTACATCATTTCATGGGTCTGAAATTACAACACTCATTACACTTAACATTACAAACAATACTCTTTTTATAGATGTACATTAAACTTAAACAGCATTCCTCCCAGAAAAGAATTCTTACTGCGGGAAATGATGTGTCCTTCAAATGACCTCAAAGCCTCCAGATTGTGGGTTGGCGAAAGTTCCACTCTCTGTTGCAAAGGGCCTTCTTTCTCAAACAGGCAAGCAGGTTCATTCAACAAATATTCACAGATCACAACAGTTGTACATCATTTCATGGGTCTGAAATGACAACACACATTACAATAAACATGAACCAGAAGTCTCTGTCGAGACTGTAGCTCTACTGGTTTATACTTAAAACAAAGGAAAAGTAGCAGTTGCGACATGAAACTTTAAAAACAGCAATAATTAGAAAAATGATCCTTGCCACTCATCAAAGCAAAAACCGATGCAAACTATTATGTATCTTAGTGTAGTCTACTCATGTGCCAAGTTACACTGAAAAAGAATCAAAAACTGTAGGAGGAGTAGCATTTTGAAAGAATTTCAAAGAAATTTCTATTTTAGTAACCATGGCAACACTGTTCATCGATATGAAAAACCGTTGCACAGAATTATGTATCTTAGTGTAGTCTACTTGTGTGCCAAGTTATATTGAAATAGAACCAAAACTGTAGGAGGAGTAGCATTTTGAAAGAATTTCACAGAAATTTCTATTTTTAGTAACCATGGCAACACCATTTATTGAAAAATCAAAAACCGATGCACAGAATTATGTATCTTAGTGTAGTCTACTTGTGTGCCAAGATATATTGAAATGGAACCAACTCTGTAAGAGGAGTAGCATTTTGAAAAATTGTTTACAGACAGTCAGACGGACGGATGCCGGACACATTATTATTGCATAAGCTCTTCTGGTCTCTGACCAGTAGAGCTAAAAACAATACTCCTTTTATAGATGTACATTAAACTTAAACAGCATTCCTCCCAGAAAAGAATTCTTACTGCGGGAAATGATGTGTCCTTCAAATGACCTCAAAGCCTCCAGATTGTGGGTTGGCGAAAGTTCCACTCTCTGTTGCAAAGTGCCTTCTATCTCAAACAGGCAAGCAGGATGATTCAACAAGTATTCACAGATCACAACAGTTGTACATCATTTCATGGGTCTGAAATATTTACACTCATTACACTTAACATTACAAACAATACTCTTTTTATAGATGTACATTAAACTTAAACAGCATTCCTCCCAGAAAAGAATTCTTACTGCGGGAAATGATGTGTCCTTCAAATGACCTCAAAGCCTCCAGATTGTGGGTTGGCGAAAGTTCCACTCTCTGTTGCAAAGGGCCTTCTTTCTCAAACAGACAAGCAGGATGATTCAACAAGTATTCACAGATCACAACAGTTGTACATCATTTCATGGGTCTGAAATGACAACACACATTACAATAAACATGAACCAGAAGTCTCTGTCGAGACTGTAGCTCTACTGGTTTATACTTAAAACAAAGGAAAAGTAGCAGTTGCGACATGAAACTTTAAAAACAGCAATAATTAGAAAAATGATCCTTGCCACTCATCAAAGCTAAAAACCGATGCATAGTATTATGTATCTTAGTGTAGTCTACTCATGTGCCAAGTTACACTGAAAAAGAATCAAAACTGTAGGAGGAGTAGCATTTTGAAAGAATTTCAAAGAAATTTCTATTTTTAGTAACCATGGCAACACTGTTCATCGATATCAAAAACCGTTGCACAGAATTATGTATCTTAGTGTAGTCTACTTGTGTGCCAAGATATATTGAAATGGAACCAACTCTGTAAGAGGAGTAGCATTTTGAAAAATTGTTTACAGACAGACAGACAGACGGACGGATGCCGGACACATTACTATTGCATAAGCTCTTCTGGTCTCTGACCAGTAGAGCTAAAAACAATACTCTTTTTATAGATGTACATTAAACTTAAACAGCATTCCTCCCAGAAAAGAATTCTTACTGCAGGAAATGATGTGTCCTTCAAATGACCTCAAAGCCTCCAGATTGTGGGTTGGCGAAAGTTCCACTCTCTGTTGCAAAGGGCCTTCTTTCTCAAACAGGCAAGCAGGATGATTCAACAAGTATTCACAGATCACAACAGTTGTACATCATTTCATGGGTCTGAAATTACAACACTCATAACACTTAACATGAAAAACAATACTCTTTTTATGAATTCATAAAACTTAAACTGCATTCCCCCTGAAAAGAATTCTTACTGCGGGAAATGATGTGTCTTTCAAATGACCTCGAAGCCTCCAGATTGTGGGTTGGCGAAAGTTCCACTCTCTGTTGCAAAGGGCCTTCTATCTCAAACAGGCAAGCAGGATCATTCAACAAGTATTCACAGATCACAACAGTTGTACATCATTTCATAGGTCTGAAATATTTACACTCATTACACTTAACATGAAATACAATACTCTTTATGAATGTACATAAAACTTAAGCTGCATTTGTCCCAGAAAAGAATTCTTACTGTGGGAAATGACGTGTCCTTCAAATGACCTCAAAGCCTCCAGATTGTGGGTTGGCGAAAGTTCCACGCTCTGCTGCAAAGGGCCTTTTTTCTCAAACAGGCAAGCAGGCTGATTCAACAAGTATTCACAGATCACAACAGTTGTACATCATTTCATAGGTATGAAATATTTACACTCTTTACACTTAACAAAAAAAACAATACTCTTTTTATGAATGTATATAAAACTTAAGCTGCATTTGTCCCAGAAAAGAATTCTTACTGCGGGAAATGATGTGTCCTTCAAATGACCTCAAAGCCTCCAGATTGTGGGTTGGCGAAAGTTCCACTCTCTGTTGCAAAGGGCCTTTTTTCTCAAACAGGCAAGCAGGATGATTCAACAAGTATTCACAGATCACAACAGTTGTACATCATTTCTTGGGTCTGAAATGACAACACACATTACAATAAACATGAACCAGAAGTCTCTGTCGAGACTGTAGCTCTACTGGTTTATACTTAAAACAAAGGAAAAGTAGCAGTTGCGACATGAAACTTTAAAAACAGCAATAATTAGAAAAATGATCCTTGCCACTCATCAAAGCAAAAACCGATGCATAGTATTATGTATCTTAGTGTAGTCTACTCATGTGCCAAGTTACACTGAAAAAGAATCAAAACTGTAGGAGGAGTAGCATTTTGAAAGAATTTCAAAGAAATTTCTATTTTAGTAACCATGGCAACACTGTTCATCGATATCAAAAACCGTTGAACAGAATTATGTATCTTAGTGTAGTCTACTTGTGTGCCAAGTTATATTGAAATAGAACCAAAACTGTAGGAGGAGTAGCATTTTGAAAGAATTTCACAGAAATTTATATTTTTAGTAACCATGGCAACACCATTTATTGAAAAATCAAAAACCGATGCATAGAATTATGTATCTTAGTGTAGTCTACTTGTGTGCCAAGATATATTGAAATGGAACCAGCTCTGTAAGAGGAGTAGCATTTTGAAAAATTGTTTACAGACAGACAGACAGATGGACGGATGCCGGAAACATTTCTATTGCATAAGCTCTTAAGGTCTCTGACCAGTAGAGCTAAAAACAATACTCTTTTTATAGATGTACATTATACTTAAACAGCATTCCTCCCAGAAAAGAATTCTTACTGCGGGAAATGATGTGTCCTTCAAATGACCTCAAAGCCTCCAGATTGTGGGTTGGCGAAAGTTCCACTCTCTGTTGCAAAGGGCCTTTTTTCTCAAACAGGCAAGCAGGATGACTCAACAAGTATTCACAGATCACAACAGTTGTACATCATTTCATGGGTCTGAAATTACAACACTCATAACACTTAACAAAAAAAAACAATACTTTTTTTATGAATTCATAAAACTTAAACTGCATTCCTCCCTGAAAAGAATTCTTACTGCGGGAAATGATGTGTCTTTCAAATGACCTCAAAGCCTCCAGATTGTGGGTTGGCGAAAGTTCCACTCTCTGTTGCAAAGGGCCTTCTATCTCAAACAGGCAAGCAGGATCATTCAACAAGTATTCACAGATCACAACAGTTGTACATCATTTCATGGGTCTGAAATTACAACACTCATTACACTTAACAAAAAAAATAATACTCTTTTTATGAATGTACATAAAACTTAAACTGCATTTATCCCAGAAAAGAATTCTTACTGCGGGAAATGATGTGTCCTTCAAATGACCTCAAAGCCTCCAGATTGTGGGTTGGCGAAAGTTCCACTCTCTGTTGCAAAGGGCCTTCTTTCTAAAACAGGCAAGCAGGATGATTCAACAAGTATTCACAGATCACAACAGTTGTACATCATTCCATGGGGCTGAAATATTTACACTCATTACACTTAACATGAAATACAATACTCTTTATGAATGTACATAAAACTTAAGCTGCATTTGTCCCAGAAGAGAATTCTTACTGCAGGAAATGACGTGTCCTTCAAATGACCTCAAAGCCTTCAGATTGTGGGTTGGCGAAAGTTCCACGCTCTGTTGCAAAGGGCCTTTTTTCTCAAACAGGCAAGCAGGATGATTCAACAAGTATTCACAGATCACAACAGCTAAACATTATTTCATGGGTCTGAAATTACAACACTCATTTCACTTAACATGAAAAACAATACTCTTTTTATGAATGTATATACAACTTTAACTGCATTTGTCCCAGAAAAGAATTCTTACTGCTGGAAATGATGTGTCCTTCAAATGACCTCAAAGCCTCCAGATTGTGGGTTGGCGAAAGTTCCACTCTCTGTTGCAAAGGGCCTTTTTTCTCAAACAGGCAAGCAGGATCATTCAACAAGTATTCACAGATCACAACAGTTGTACATCATTTCATGGGTCTGAAATATTTACACTCATTACACTTAACATTACAAACAATACTCTTTCTATAGATGTACATTAAACTTAAACAGCATTCCTCCCTGAAAAGAATTCTTACTGCGGGAAATGATGTGTCCTTCAAATGACCTCAAAGCCTCCAGATTGTGGGTTGGCGAAAGTTCCACTCTCTGTTGCAAAGGGCCTTCTTTCTCAAACAAGCAAGCAGGATCATTCAACAAGTATTCACAGATCACAACAGTTGTACATCATTTCATGGGTCTGAAATGACAACACACATTACAATAAACATGAACCAGAAGTCTCTGTCGAGACTGTAGCTCTACTGGTTTATACTTAAAACAAAGGAAAAGTAGCAGTTGCGACATGAAACTTTAAAAACAGCAATAATTAGAAAAATGATCCTTGCCACTCATCAAAGCTAAAAACCGATGCATAGTATTATGTATCTTAGTGTAGTCTACTCATGTGCCAAGTTACACTGAAAAAGAATCAAAACTGTAGGAGGAGTAGCATTTTGAAAGAATTTCAAAGAAATTTCTATTTTTAGTAACCATGGCAACACTGTTCATCGATATCAAAAACCGTTGCACAGAATTATGTATCTTAGTGTAGTCTACTTGTGTGCCAAGATATATTGAAATGGAACCAACTCTGTAAGAGGAGTAGCATTTTGAAAAATTGTTTACAGACAGACAGACAGACGGACGGATGCCGGACACATTACTATTGCATAAGCTCTTCTGGTCTCTGACCAGTAGAGCTAAAAACAATACTCTTTTTATAGATGTACATTAAACTTAAACAGCATTCCTCCCAGAAAAGAATTCTTACTGCGGGAAATGATGTGTCCTTCAAATGACCTCAAAGCCTCCAGATTGTGGGTTGGCGAAAGTTCCACTCTCTGTTGCAAAGGGCCTTCTTTCTCAAACAGGCAAGCAGGATGATTCAACAAGTATTCACAGATCACAACAGTTGTACATCATTTCATGGGTCTGAAATTACAACACTCATAACACTTAACATGAAAAACAATACTCTTTTTATGAATTCATAAAACTTAAACTGCATTCCCCCCTGAAAAGAATTCTTACTGCGGGAAATGATGTGTCTTTCAAATGACCTCGAAGCCTCCAGATTGTGGGTTGGCGAAAGTTCCACTCTCTGTTGCAAAGGGCCTTCTATCTCAAACAGGCAAGCAGGATCATTCAACAAGTATTCACAGATCACAACAGTTGTACATCATTTCATAGGTCTGAAATATTTACACTCATTACACTTAACATGAAATACAATACTCTTTATGAATGTACATAAAACTTAAGCTGCATTTGTCCCAGAAAAGAATTCTTACTGTGGGAAATGACGTGTCCTTCAAATGACCTCAAAGCCTCCAGATTGTGGGTTGGCGAAAGTTCCACGCTCTGCTGCAAAGGGCCTTTTTTCTCAAACAGGCAAGCAGGCTGATTCAACAAGTATTCACAGATCACAACAGTTGTACATCATTTCATAGGTCTGAAATATTTACACTCATTACACTTAACAAAAAAAACAATACTCTTTTTATGAATGTATATAAAACTTAAGCTGCATTTGTCCCAGAAAAGAATTCTTACTGCGGGAAATGATGTGTCCTTCAAATGACCTCAAAGCCTCCAGATTGTGGGTTGGCGAAAGTTCCACTCTCTGTTGCAAAGGGCCTTTTTCTCAAACAGGCAAGCAGGATGATTCAACAAGTATTCACAGATCACAACAGTTGTACATCATTTCATGGGTCTGAAATTACAACACTCATTACACTTAACATTACAAACAATACTCTTTTTATAGATGTACATTAAACTTAAACAGCATTCCTCCCAGAAAAGAATTCTTACTGCGGGAAATGATGTGTCCTTCAAATGACCTCAAAGCCTCCAGATTGTGGGTTGGCGAAAGTTCCACTCTCTGTTGCAAAGGGCCTTCTTTCTCAAACAGGCAAGCAGGTTCATTCAACAAATATTCACAGATCACAACAGTTGTACATCATTTCATGGGTCTGAAATGACAACACACATTACAATAAACATGAACCAGAAGTCTCTGTCGAGACTGTAGCTCTACTGGTTTATACTTAAAACAAAGGAAAAGTAGCAGTTGCGACATGAAACTTTAAAAACAGCAATAATTAGAAAAATGATCCTTGCCACTCATCAAAGCAAAAACCGATGCAAACTATTATGTATCTTAGTGTAGTCTACTCATGTGCCAAGTTACACTGAAAAAGAATCAAAAACTGTAGGAGGAGTAGCATTTTGAAAGAATTTCAAAGAAATTTCTATTTTAGTAACCATGGCAACACTGTTCATCGATATGAAAAACCGTTGCACAGAATTATGTATCTTAGTGTAGTCTACTTGTGTGCCAAGTTATATTGAAATAGAACCAAAACTGTAGGAGGAGTAGCATTTTGAAAGAATTTCACAGAAATTTCTATTTTTAGTAACCATGGCAACACCATTTATTGAAAAATCAAAAACCGATGCACAGAATTATGTATCTTAGTGTAGTCTACTTGTGTGCCAAGATATATTGAAATGGAACCAACTCTGTAAGAGGAGTAGCATTTTGAAAAATTGTTTACAGACAGTCAGACGGACGGATGCCGGACACATTATTATTGCATAAGCTCTTCTGGTCTCTGACCAGTAGAGCTAAAAACAATACTCCTTTTATAGATGTACATTAAACTTAAACAGCATTCCTCCCAGAAAAGAATTCTTACTGCGGGAAATGATGTGTCCTTCAAATGACCTCAAAGCCTCCAGATTGTGGGTTGGCGAAAGTTCCACTCTCTGTTGCAAAGTGCCTTCTATCTCAAACAGGCAAGCAGGATGATTCAACAAGTATTCACAGATCACAACAGTTGTACATCATTTCATGGGTCTGAAATATTTACACTCATTACACTTAACATTACAAACAATACTCTTTTTATAGATGTACATTAAACTTAAACAGCATTCCTCCCAGAAAAGAATTCTTACTGCGGGAAATGATGTGTCCTTCAAATGACCTCAAAGCCTCCAGATTGTGGGTTGGCGAAAGTTCCACTCTCTGTTGCAAAGGGCCTTCTTTCTCAAACAGACAAGCAGGATGATTCAACAAGTATTCACAGATCACAACAGTTGTACATCATTTCATGGGTCTGAAATGACAACACACATTACAATAAACATGAACCAGAAGTCTCTGTCGAGACTGTAGCTCTACTGGTTTATACTTAAAACAAAGGAAAAGTAGCAGTTGCGACATGAAACTTTAAAAACAGCAATAATTAGAAAAATGATCCTTGCCACTCATCAAAGCTAAAAACCGATGCATAGTATTATGTATCTTAGTGTAGTCTACTCATGTGCCAAGTTACACTGAAAAAGAATCAAAACTGTAGGAGGAGTAGCATTTTGAAAGAATTTCAAAGAAATTTCTATTTTTAGTAACCATGGCAACACTGTTCATCGATATCAAAAACCGTTGCACAGAATTATGTATCTTAGTGTAGTCTACTTGTGTGCCAAGATATATTGAAATGGAACCAACTCTGTAAGAGGAGTAGCATTTTGAAAAATTGTTTACAGACAGACAGACAGACGGACGGATGCCGGACACATTACTATTGCATAAGCTCTTCTGGTCTCTGACCAGTAGAGCTAAAAACAATACTCTTTTTATAGATGTACATTAAACTTAAACAGCATTCCTCCCAGAAAAGAATTCTTACTGCAGGAAATGATGTGTCCTTCAAATGACCTCAAAGCCTCCAGATTGTGGGTTGGCGAAAGTTCCACTCTCTGTTGCAAAGGGCCTTCTTTCTCAAACAGGCAAGCAGGATGATTCAACAAGTATTCACAGATCACAACAGTTGTACATCATTTCATGGGTCTGAAATTACAACACTCATAACACTTAACATGAAAAACAATACTCTTTTTATGAATTCATAAAACTTAAACTGCATTCCCCCTGAAAAGAATTCTTACTGCGGGAAATGATGTGTCTTTCAAATGACCTCGAAGCCTCCAGATTGTGGGTTGGCGAAAGTTCCACTCTCTGTTGCAAAGGGCCTTCTATCTCAAACAGGCAAGCAGGATCATTCAACAAGTATTCACAGATCACAACAGTTGTACATCATTTCATAGGTCTGAAATATTTACACTCATTACACTTAACATGAAATACAATACTCTTTATGAATGTACATAAAACTTAAGCTGCATTTGTCCCAGAAAAGAATTCTTACTGTGGGAAATGACGTGTCCTTCAAATGACCTCAAAGCCTCCAGATTGTGGGTTGGCGAAAGTTCCACGCTCTGCTGCAAAGGGCCTTTTTTCTCAAACAGGCAAGCAGGCTGATTCAACAAGTATTCACAGATCACAACAGTTGTACATCATTTCATAGGTATGAAATATTTACACTCTTTACACTTAACAAAAAAAACAATACTCTTTTTATGAATGTATATAAAACTTAAGCTGCATTTGTCCCAGAAAAGAATTCTTACTGCGGGAAATGATGTGTCCTTCAAATGACCTCAAAGCCTCCAGATTGTGGGTTGGCGAAAGTTCCACTCTCTGTTGCAAAGGGCCTTTTTTTCTCAAACAGGCAAGCAGGATGATTCAACAAGTATTCACAGATCACAACAGTTGTACATCATTTCTTGGGTCTGAAATGACAACACACATTACAATAAACATGAACCAGAAGTCTCTGTCGAGACTGTAGCTCTACTGGTTTATACTTAAAACAAAGGAAAAGTAGCAGTTGCGACATGAAACTTTAAAAACAGCAATAATTAGAAAAATGATCCTTGCCACTCATCAAAGCAAAAACCGATGCATAGTATTATGTATCTTAGTGTAGTCTACTCATGTGCCAAGTTACACTGAAAAAGAATCAAAACTGTAGGAGGAGTAGCATTTTGAAAGAATTTCAAAGAAATTTCTATTTTAGTAACCATGGCAACACTGTTCATCGATATCAAAAACCGTTGAACAGAATTATGTATCTTAGTGTAGTCTACTTGTGTGCCAAGTTATATTGAAATAGAACCAAAACTGTAGGAGGAGTAGCATTTTGAAAGAATTTCACAGAAATTTCTATTTTTAGTAACCATGGCAACACCATTTATTGAAAAATCAAAAACCGATGCATAGAATTATGTATCTTAGTGTAGTCTACTTGTGTGCCAAGATATATTGAAATGGAACCAGCTCTGTAAGAGGAGTAGCATTTTGAAAAATTGTTTACAGACAGACAGACAGATGGACGGATGCCGGAAACATTTCTATTGCATAAGCTCTTAAGGTCTCTGACCAGTAGAGCTAAAAACAATACTCTTTTTATAGATGTACATTATACTTAAACAGCATTCCTCCCAGAAAAGAATTCTTACTGCGGGAAATGATGTGTCCTTCAAATGACCTCAAAGCCTCCAGATTGTGGGTTGGCGAAAGTTCCACTCTCTGTTGCAAAGGGCCTTTTTTCTCAAACAGGCAAGCAGGATGACTCAACAAGTATTCACAGATCACAACAGTTGTACATCATTTCATGGGTCTGAAATTACAACACTCATAACACTTAACAAAAAAAAACAATACTTTTTTTATGAATTCATAAAACTTAAACTGCATTCCTCCCTGAAAAGAATTCTTACTGCGGGAAATGATGTGTCTTTCAAATGACCTCAAAGCCTCCAGATTGTGGGTTGGCGAAAGTTCCACTCTCTGTTGCAAAGGGCCTTCTATCTCAAACAGGCAAGCAGGATCATTCAACAAGTATTCACAGATCACAACAGTTGTACATCATTTCATGGGTCTGAAATTACAACACTCATTACACTTAACAAAAAAAATAATACTCTTTTTATGAATGTACATAAAACTTAAACTGCATTTATCCCAGAAAAGAATTCTTACTGCGGGAAATGATGTGTCCTTCAAATGACCTCAAAGCCTCCAGATTGTGGGTTGGCGAAAGTTCCACTCTCTGTTGCAAAGGGCCTTCTTTCTAAAACAGGCAAGCAGGATGATTCAACAAGTATTCACAGATCACAACAGTTGTACATCATTCCATGGGGCTGAAATATTTACACTCATTACACTTAACATGAAATACAATACTCTTTATGAATGTACATAAAACTTAAGCTGCATTTGTCCCAGAAGAGAATTCTTACTGCAGGAAATGACGTGTCCTTCAAATGACCTCAAAGCCTTCAGATTGTGGGTTGGCGAAAGTTCCACGCTCTGTTGCAAAGGGCCTTTTTTCTCAAACAGGCAAGCAGGATGATTCAACAAGTATTCACAGATCACAACAGCTAAACATTATTTCATGGGTCTGAAATTACAACACTCATTTCACTTAACATGAAAAACAATACTCTTTTTATGAATGTATATACAACTTTAACTGCATTTGTCCCAGAAAAGAATTCTTACTGCTGGAAATGATGTGTCCTTCAAATGACCTCAAAGCCTCCAGATTGTGGGTTGGCGAAAGTTCCACTCTCTGTTGCAAAGGGCCTTTTTTCTCAAACAGGCAAGCAGGATCATTCAACAAGTATTCACAGATCACAACAGTTGTACATCATTTCATGGGTCTGAAATATTTACACTCATTACACTTAACATTACAAACAATACTCTTTCTATAGATGTACATTAAACTTAAACAGCATTCCTCCCTGAAAAGAATTCTTACTGCGGGAAATGATGTGTCCTTCAAATGACCTCAAAGCCTCCAGATTGTGGGTTGGCGAAAGTTCCACTCTCTGTTGCAAAGGGCCTTCTTTCTCAAACAAGCAAGCAGGATCATTCAACAAGTATTCACAGATCACAACAGTTGTACATCATTTCATGGGTCTGAAATGACAACACACATTACAATAAACATGAACCAGAAGTCTCTGTCGAGACTGTAGCTCTACTGGTTTATACTTAAAACAAAGGAAAAGTAGCAGTTGCGACATGAAACTTTAAAAACAGCAATAATTAGAAAAATGATCCTTGCCACTCATCAAAGCTAAAAACCGATGCATAGTATTATGTATCTTAGTGTAGTCTACTCATGTGCCAAGTTACACTGAAAAAGAATCAAAACTGTAGGAGGAGTAGCATTTTGAAAGAATTTCAAAGAAATTTCTATTTTTAGTAACCATGGCAACACTGTTCATCGATATCAAAAACCGTTGCACAGAATTATGTATCTTAGTGTAGTCTACTTGTGTGCCAAGATATATTGAAATGGAACCAACTCTGTAAGAGGAGTAGCATTTTGAAAAATTGTTTACAGACAGACAGACAGACGGACGGATGCCGGACACATTACTATTGCATAAGCTCTTCTGGTCTCTGACCAGTAGAGCTAAAAACAATACTCTTTTTATAGATGTACATTAAACTTAAACAGCATTCCTCCCAGAAAAGAATTCTTACTGCGGGAAATGATGTGTCCTTCAAATGACCTCAAAGCCTCCAGATTGTGGGTTGGCGAAAGTTCCACTCTCTGTTGCAAAGGGCCTTCTTTCTCAAACAGGCAAGCAGGATGATTCAACAAGTATTCACAGATCACAACAGTTGTACATCATTTCATGGGTCTGAAATTACAACACTCATAACACTTAACATGAAAAACAATACTCTTTTTATGAATTCATAAAACTTAAACTGCATTCCCCCCTGAAAAGAATTCTTACTGCGGGAAATGATGTGTCTTTCAAATGACCTCGAAGCCTCCAGATTGTGGGTTGGCGAAAGTTCCACTCTCTGTTGCAAAGGGCCTTCTATCTCAAACAGGCAAGCAGGATCATTCAACAAGTATTCACAGATCACAACAGTTGTACATCATTTCATAGGTCTGAAATATTTACACTCATTACACTTAACATGAAATACAATACTCTTTATGAATGTACATAAAACTTAAGCTGCATTTGTCCCAGAAAAGAATTCTTACTGTGGGAAATGACGTGTCCTTCAAATGACCTCAAAGCCTCCAGATTGTGGGTTGGCGAAAGTTCCACGCTCTGCTGCAAAGGGCCTTTTTTCTCAAACAGGCAAGCAGGATCATTCAACAAGTATTCACAGATCACAACAGTTGTACATCATTTCATAGGTCTGAAATATTTACACTCATTACACTTAACAAAAAAAACAATACTCTTTTTATGAATGTATATAAAACTTAAGCTGCATTTGTCCCAGAAAAGAATTCTTACTGCGGGAAATGATGTGTCCTTCAAATGACCTCAAAGCCTCCAGATTGTGGGTTGGCGAAAGTTCCACTCTCTGTTGCAAAGGGCCTTTTTCTCAAACAGGCAAGCAGGATGATTCAACAAGTATTCACAGATCACAACAGTTGTACATCATTTCATAGGTCTGAAATTACAACACTCATTACACTTAACATGAAAAACAATACTCTTTTTATAGATGTACATTAAACTTAAACAGCATTCCTCCCAGAAAAGAATTCTTACTGCGGGAAATGATGTGTCCTTCAAATGACCTCAAAGCCTCCAGATTGTGGGTTGGCGAAAGTTCCACTCTCTGTTGCAAAGGGCCTTCTTTCTCAAACAGGCAAGCAGGTTCATTCAACAAATATTCACAGATCACAACAGTTGTACATCATTTCATGGGTCTGAAATGACAACACACATTACAATAAACATGAACCAAAGTCTCTAGACTGTAGCTCTACTGGTTTATACTTAAAACAAAGGAAAAGTAGCAGTTGCGACATGAAACTTTAAAAACAGCAATAATTAGAAAAATGATCCTTGCCACTCATCAAAGCAAAAACCGATGCAAACTATTATGTATCTTAGTGTAGTCTAATCATGTGCCAAGTTACACTGAAAAAGAATCAAAAACTGTAGGAGGAGTAGCATTTTGAAGAATTTCAAAGAAATTTCTATTTTAGTAACCATGGCAACACTGTTCATCGATATGAAAAACCGTTGCACAGAATCTTAGTGTAGTCTACTTGTGTGCCAAGTTATATTGAAATAGAACCAAAACTGTAGGAGGAGTAGCATTTTGAAAGAATTTCACAGAAATTTCTATTTTTAGTAACCATGGCAACACCATTTATTGAAAAATCAAAAACCGATGCACAGAATTATGTATCTTAGTGTAGTCTACTTGTGTGCCAAGATATATTGAAATGGAACCAACTCTGTAAAGGAGTAGCATTTTGAAAAATTGTTTACAGACAGTCAGAACGGAACAATTATTATTGCATAAGCTCTTTGGTCTCTGACCAGTAGAGCTAAAAACAATACTCCTTTTATAGATGTACATTAAACTTAAACAGCATTCCTCCCAGAAAAGAATTCTTACTGCGGGAAATGATGTGTCCTTCAAATGACCTCAAAGCCTCCAGATTGTGGGTTGGCGAAAGTTCCACTCTCTGTTGCAAAGGGCCTTCTATCTCAAACAGGCAAGCAGGATGATTCAACAAGTATTCACAGATCACAACAGTTGTACATCATTTCATGGGTCTGAAATATTTACACTCATTACACTTAACATGAAATACAATACTCTTTATAAATGTACATAAAACTTAGGCTGCAATTGTCCCAGAAAAGAATTCTTACTGCGGGAAATGATGTGTCCTTCAAATGACCTCAAAGCCTCCAGATTGTGGGTTGGCGAAAGTTCCACTCTCTGTTGCAAAGGGCCTTCTTTCTCAAACAGACAAGCAGGATGATTCAACAAGTATTCACAGATCACAACAGTTGTACATCATTTCATGGGTCTGAAATGACAACACACATTACAATAAACATGAACCAGAAGTCTCTGTCGAGACTGTAGCTCTACTGGTTTATACTTAAAACAAAGGAAAAGTAGCAGTTGCGACATGAAACTTTAAAAACAGCAATAATTAGAAAAATGATCCTTGCCACTCATCAAAGCTAAAAACCGATGCATAGTATTATGTATCTTAGTGTAGTCTACTCATGTGCCAAGTTACACTGAAAAAGAATCAAAACTGTAGGAGGAGTAGCATTTTGAAAGAATTTCAAAGAAATTTCTATTTTTAGTAACCATGGCAACACTGTTCATCGATATCAAAAACCGTTGCACAGAATTATGTATCTTAGTGTAGTCTACTTGTGTGCCAAGATATATTGAAATGGAACCAACTCTGTAAGAGGAGTAGCATTTTGAAAAATTGTTTACAGACAGACAGACAGACGGACGGATGCCGGACACATTACTATTGCATAAGCTCTTCTGGTCTCTGACCAGTAGAAAAAACAATACTCTTTTTATAGATGTACATTAAACTTAAACAGCATTCCTCCCAGAAAAGAATTCTTACTGCAGGAAATGATGTGTCCTTCAAATGACCTCAAAGCCTCCAGATTGTGGGTTGGCGAAAGTTCCACTCTCTGTTGCAAAGGGCCTTCTTTCTCAAACAGGCAAGCAGGATGATTCAACAAGTATTCACAGATCACAACAGTTGTACATCATTTCATGGGTCTGAAATTACAACACTCATAACACTTAACATGAAAAACAATACTCTTTTTATGAATTCATAAAACTTAAACTGCATTCCCCCTGAAAAGAATTCTTACTGCGGGAAATGATGTGTCTTTCAAATGACCTCAAAGCCTCCAGATTGTGGGTTGGCGAAAGTTCCACTCTCTGTTGCAAAGGGCCTTCTATCTCAAACAGGCAAGCAGGATCATTCAACAAGTATTCACAGATCACAACAGTTGTACATCATTTCATAGGTCTGAAATATTTACACTCATTACACTTAACATGAAATACAATACTCTTTATGAATGTACATAAAACTTAAGCTGCATTTGTCCCAGAAAAGAATTCTTACTGCGAGAAATGATGTGTGCTTCAAATGACCTCAAAGCCTCCAGATTGTGGGTTGGCGAAAGTTCCACACTCTGCTGCAAAGGGCCTTTTTTCTCAAACAGGCAAGCAGGCTGATTCAACAAGTATTCACAGATCACAACAGTTGTACATCATTTCATAGGTATGAAATATTTACACTCTTTACACTTAACAAAAAAAACAATACTCTTTTTATGAATGTATATACAACTTATACTGCAGTCCTCCCACAAAAGAATTCTTACTGCGGGAAATGATGTGTCCTTCAAATGACCTCAAAGCCTCCAGATTGTGGGTTGGCGAAAGTTCCACTCTCTGTTGCAAAGGGCCTTTTTTCTCAAACAGGCAAGCAGGATGATTCAACAAGTATTCACAGATCACAACAGTTGTACATCATTTCTTGGGTCTGAAATGACAACACACATTACAATAAACATGAACCAAAGTCTCTGTCGAGACTGTAGCTCTACTGGTTTATACTTAAAACAAAGGAAAAGTAGCAGTGCGACATGAAACTTTAAAAACAGCAATAATTAGAAAAATGATCCTTGCCACTCATCAAAGCAAAAACCGATGCATAGTATTATGTATCTTAGTGTAGTCTACTCATGTGCCAAGTTACACTGAAAAAGAATCAAAACTGTAGGAGGAGTAGCATTTTGAAAGAATTTCAAAGAAATTTCTATTTTAGTAATGGCAACACTGTTCATCGATATCAAAAACCGTTGAACAGAATTATGTATCTTAGTGTAGTCTACTTGTGTGCCAAAGTAGCATTTTGAAAGAATTTCACAGAAATTTATATTTTTAGTAACCATGGCAACACCATTTATTGAAAAATCAAAAACCGATGCATAGAATTATGTATCTTAGTGTAGTCTACTTGTGTGCCAAGATATATTGAAATGGAACCAGCTCTGTAAGAGGAGTAGCATTTTGAAAAATTGTTTACAGACAGACAGACAGATGGACGGATGCCGGAAACATTTCAATAAGCTCTTAAGGTCTCTGACCAGTAGAGCTAAAAACAATACTCTTTTTATAGATGTACATTATACTTAAACAGCATTCCTCCCAGAAAAGAATTCTTACTGCGGGAAATGATGTGTCCTTCAAATGACCTCAAAGCCTCCAGATTGTGGGTTGGCGAAAGTTCCACTCTCTGTTGCAAAGGGCCTTTTTTCTCAAACAGGCAAGCAGGATGACTCAACAAGTATTCACAGATCACAACAGTTGTACATCATTTCATGGGTCTGAAATTACAACACTCATAACACTTAACAAAAAAAAACAATACTTTTTTTATGAATTCATAAAACTTAAACTGCATTCCTCCCTGAAAAGAATTCTTACTGCGGGAAATGATGTGTCTTTCAAATGACCTCAAAGCCTCCAGATTGTGGGTTGGCGAAAGTTCCACTCTCTGTTGCAAAGGGCCTTCTATCTCAAACAGGCAAGCAGGATCATTCAACAAGTATTCACAGATCACAACAGTTGTACATCATTTCATGGGTCTGAAATTACAACACTCATTACACTTAACAAAAAAAATAATACTCTTTTTATGAATGTACATAAAACTTAAACTGCATTTATCCCAGAAAAGAATTCTTACTGCGGGAAATGATGTGTCCTTCAAATGACCTCAAAGCCTCCAGATTGTGGGTTGGCGAAAGTTCCACTCTCTGTTGCAAAGGGCCTTCTTTCTAAAACAGGCAAGCAGGATGATTCAACAAGTATTCACAGATCACAACAGTTGTACATCATTCCATGGGGCTGAAATATTTACACTCATTACACTTAACATGAAATACAATACTCTTTATGAATGTACATAAAACTTAAGCTGCATTTGTCCCAGAAGAGAATTCTTACTGCAGGAAATGACGTGTCCTTCAAATGACCTCAAAGCCTTCAGATTGTGGGTTGGCGAAAGTTCCACGCTCTGTTGCAAAGGGCCTTTTTTCTCAAACAGGCAAGCAGGATGATTCAACAAGTATTCACAGATCACAACAGCTAAACATTATTTCATGGGTCTGAAATTACAACACTCATTTCACTTAACATGAAAAACAATACTCTTTTTATGAATGTATATACAACTTTAACTGCATTTGTCCCAGAAAAGAATTCTTACTGCTGGAAATGATGTGTCCTTCAAATGACCTCAAAGCCTCCAGATTGTGGGTTGGCGAAAGTTCCACTCTCTGTTGCAAAGGGCCTTTTTTCTCAAACAGGCAAGCAGGATCATTCAACAAGTATTCACAGATCACAACAGTTGTACATCATTTCATGGGTCTGAAATATTTACACTCATTACACTTAACATTACAAACAATACTCTTTCTATAGATGTACATTAAACTTAAACAGCATTCCTCCCTGAAAAGAATTCTTACTGCGGGAAATGATGTGTCCTTCAAATGACCTCAAAGCCTCCAGATTGTGGGTTGGCGAAAGTTCCACTCTCTGTTGCAAAGGGCCTTCTTTCTCAAACAAGCAAGCAGGATCATTCAACAAGTATTCACAGATCACAACAGTTGTACATCATTTCATGGGTCTGAAATGACAACACACATTACAATAAACATGAACCAGAAGTCTCTGTCGAGACTGTAGCTCTACTGGTTTATACTTAAAACAAAGGAAAAGTAGCAGTTGCGACATGAAACTTAAAAACAGCAATAATTAGAAAAATGATCCTTGCCACTCATCAAAGCTAAAAACCGATGCATAGTATTATGTATCTTAGTGTAGTCTACTCATGTGCCAAGTTACACTGAAAAAGAATCAAAACTGTAGGAGGAGTAGCATTTTGAAAGAATTTCAAAGAAATTTCTATTTTTAGTAACCATGGCAACACTGTTCATCGATATCAAAAACCGTTGCACAGAATTATGTATCTTAGTGTAGTCTACTTGTGTGCCAAGATATATTGAAATGGAACCAACTCTGTAAGAGGAGTAGCATTTTGAAAAATTGTTTACAGACACAGACAGACGGACGGATGCCGGACACATTACTACTAAGCTACCAAAAAAAAACAATACTCTTTTTATAGATGTACATTAAACTTAAACAGCATTCCTCCCAGAAAAGAATTCTTACTGCGGGAAATGATGTGTCCTTCAAATGACCTCAAAGCCTCCAGATTGTGGGTTGGCGAAAGTTCCACTCTCTGTTGCAAAGGGCCTTCTTTCTCAAACAGGCAAGCAGGATGATTCAACAAGTATTCACAGATCACAACAGTTGTACATCATTTCATGGGTCTGAAATTACAACACTCATAACACTTAACATGAAAAACAATACTCTTTTTATGAATTCATAAAACTTAAACTGCATTCCCCCTGAAAAGAATTCTTACTGCGGGAAATGATGTGTCTTTCAAATGACCTCGAAGCCTCCAGATTGTGGGTTGGCGAAAGTTCCACTCTCTGTTGCAAAGGGCCTTCTATCTCAAACAGGCAAGCAGGATCATTCAACAAGTATTCACAGATCACAACAGTTGTACATCATTTCATAGGTCTGAAATATTTACACTCATTACACTTAACATGAAATACAATACTCTTTATGAATGTACATAAAACTTAAGCTGCATTTGTCCCAGAAAAGAATTCTTACTGTGGGAAATGACGTGTCCTTCAAATGACCTCAAAGCCTCCAGATTGTGGGTTGGCGAAAGTTCCACTCTCTGCTGCAAAGGGCCTTTTTTCTCAAACAGGCAAGCAGGCTGATTCAACAAGTATTCACAGATCACAACAGTTGTACATCATTTCATAGGTCTGAAATATTTACACTCATTACACTTAACAAAAAAAACAATACTCTTTTTATGAATGTATATAAAACTTAAGCTGCATTTGTCCCAGAAAAGAATTCTTACTGCGGGAAATGATGTGTCCTTCAAATGACCTCAAAGCCTCCAGATTGTGGGTTGGCGAAAGTTCCACTCTCTGTTGCAAAGGGCCTTTTTCTCAAACAGGCAAGCAGGATGATTCAACAAGTATTCACAGATCACAACAGTTGTACATCATTTCATGGGTCTGAAATTACAACACTCATTACACTTAACATTACAAACAATACTCTTTTTATAGATGTACATTAAACTTAAACAGCATTCCTCCCAGAAAAGAATTCTTACTGCGGGAAATGATGTGTCCTTCAAATGACCTCAAAGCCTCCAGATTGTGGGTTGGCGAAAGTTCCACTCTCTGTTGCAAAGGGCCTTCTTTCTCAAACAGGCAAGCAGGTTCATTCAACAAATATTCACAGATCACAACAGTTGTACATCATTTCATGGGTCTGAAATGACAACACACATTACAATAAACATGAACCAGAAGTCTCTGTCGAGACTGTAGCTCTACTGGTTTATACTTAAAACAAAGGAAAAGTAGCAGTTGCGACATGAAACTTTAAAAACAGCAATAATTAGAAAAATGATCCTTGCCACTCATCAAAGCAAAAACCGATGCAAACTATTATGTATCTTAGTGTAGTCTACTCATGTGCCAAGTTACACTGAAAAAGAATCAAAAACTGTAGGAGGAGTAGCATTTTGAAAGAATTTCAAAGAAATTTCTATTTTAGTAACCATGGCAACACTGTTCATCGATATGAAAAACCGTTGCACAGAATTATGTATCTTAGTGTAGTCTACTTGTGTGCCAAGTTATATTGAAATAGAACCAAAACTGTAGGAGGAGTAGCATTTTGAAAGAATTTCACAGAAATTTCTATTTTTAGTAACCATGGCAACACCATTTATTGAAAAATCAAAAACCGATGCACAGAATTATGTATCTTAGTGTAGTCTACTTGTGTGCCAAGATATATTGAAATGGAACCAACTCTGTAAGAGGAGTAGCATTTTGAAAAATTGTTTACAGACAGTCAGAAAACACATTATTATTGCATAAGCTCTTCTGGTCTCTGACCAGTAGAGCTAAAAACAATACTCCTTTTATAGATGTACATTAAACTTAAACAGCATTCCTCCCAGAAAAGAATTCTTACTGCGGGAAATGATGTGTCCTTCAAATGACCTCAAAGCCTCCAGATTGTGGGTTGGCGAAAGTTCCACTCTCTGTTGCAAAGTGCCTTCTATCTCAAACAGGCAAGCAGGATGATTCAACAAGTATTCACAGATCACAACAGTTGTACATCATTTCATGGGTCTGAAATATTTACACTCATTACACTTAACATTACAAACAATACTCTTTTTATAGATGTACATTAAACTTAAACAGCATTCCTCCCAGAAAAGAATTCTTACTGCGGGAAATGATGTGTCCTTCAAATGACCTCAAAGCCTCCAGATTGTGGGTTGGCGAAAGTTCCACTCTCTGTTGCAAAGGGCCTTCTTTCTCAAACAGACAAGCAGGATGATTCAACAAGTATTCACAGATCACAACAGTTGTACATCATTTCATGGGTCTGAAATGACAACACACATTACAATAAACATGAACCAGAAGTCTCTGTCGAGACTGTAGCTCTACTGGTTTATACTTAAAACAAAGGAAAAGTAGCAGTTGCGACATGAAACTTTAAAAACAGCAATAATTAGAAAAATGATCCTTGCCACTCATCAAAGCTAAAAACCGATGCATAGTATTATGTATCTTAGTGTAGTCTACTCATGTGCCAAGTTACACTGAAAAAGAATCAAAACTGTAGGAGGAGTAGCATTTTGAAAGAATTTCAAAGAAATTTCTATTTTTAGTAACCATGGCAACACTGTTCATCGATATCAAAAACCGTTGCACAGAATTATGTATCTTAGTGTAGTCTACTTGTGTGCCAAGATATATTGAAATGGAACCAACTCTGTAAGAGGAGTAGCATTTTGAAAAATTGTTTACAGACAGACAGACAGACGGACGGATGCCGGACACATTACTATTGCATAAGCTCTTCTGGTCTCTGACCAGTAGAGCTAAAAACAATACTCTTTTTATAGATGTACATTAAACTTAAACAGCATTCCTCCCAGAAAAGAATTCTTACTGCAGGAAATGATGTGTCCTTCAAATGACCTCAAAGCCTCCAGATTGTGGGTTGGCGAAAGTTCCACTCTCTGTTGCAAAGGGCCTTCTTTCTCAAACAGGCAAGCAGGATGATTCAACAAGTATTCACAGATCACAACAGTTGTACATCATTTCATGGGTCTGAAATTACAACACTCATAACACTTAACATGAAAAACAATACTCTTTTTATGAATTCATAAAACTTAAACTGCATTCCCCCTGAAAAGAATTCTTACTGCGGGAAATGATGTGTCTTTCAAATGACCTCGAAGCCTCCAGATTGTGGGTTGGCGAAAGTTCCACTCTCTGTTGCAAAGGGCCTTCTATCTCAAACAGGCAAGCAGGATCATTCAACAAGTATTCACAGATCACAACAGTTGTACATCATTTCATAGGTCTGAAATATTTACACTCATTACACTTAACATGAAATACAATACTCTTTATGAATGTACATAAAACTTAAGCTGCATTTGTCCCAGAAAAGAATTCTTACTGTGGGAAATGACGTGTCCTTCAAATGACCTCAAAGCCTCCAGATTGTGGGTTGGCGAAAGTTCCACGCTCTGCTGCAAAGGGCCTTTTTTCTCAAACAGGCAAGCAGGCTGATTCAACAAGTATTCACAGATCACAACAGTTGTACATCATTTCATAGGTATGAAATATTTACACTCTTTACACTTAACAAAAAAAACAATACTCTTTTTATGAATGTATATAAAACTTAAGCTGCATTTGTCCCAGAAAAGAATTCTTACTGCGGGAAATGATGTGTCCTTCAAATGACCTCAAAGCCTCCAGATTGTGGGTTGGCGAAAGTTCCACTCTCTGTTGCAAAGGGCCTTTTTTCTCAAACAGGCAAGCAGGATGATTCAACAAGTATTCACAGATCACAACAGTTGTACATCATTTCTTGGGTCTGAAATGACAACACACATTACAATAAACATGAACCAGAAGTCTCTGTCGAGACTGTAGCTCTACTGGTTTATACTTAAAACAAAGGAAAAGTAGCAGTTGCGACATGAAACTTTAAAAACAGCAATAATTAGAAAAATGATCCTTGCCACTCATCAAAGCAAAAACCGATGCATAGTATTATGTATCTTAGTGTAGTCTACTCATGTGCCAAGTTACACTGAAAAAGAATCAAAACTGTAGGAGGAGTAGCATTTTGAAAGAATTTCAAAGAAATTTCTATTTTAGTAACCATGGCAACACTGTTCATCGATATCAAAAACCGTTGAACAGAATTATGTATCTTAGTGTAGTCTACTTGTGTGCCAAGTTATATTGAAATAGAACCAAAACTGTAGGAGGAGTAGCATTTTGAAAGAATTTCACAGAAATTTATATTTTTAGTAACCATGGCAACACCATTTATTGAAAAATCAAAAACCGATGCATAGAATTATGTATCTTAGTGTAGTCTACTTGTGTGCCAAGATATATTGAAATGGAACCAGCTCTGTAAGAGGAGTAGCATTTTGAAAAATTGTTTACAGACAGACAGACAGATGGACGGATGCCGGAAACATTTCTATTGCATAAGCTCTTAAGGTCTCTGACCAGTAGAGCTAAAAACAATACTCTTTTTATAGATGTACATTATACTTAAACAGCATTCCTCCCAGAAAAGAATTCTTACTGCGGGAAATGATGTGTCCTTCAAATGACCTCAAAGCCTCCAGATTGTGGGTTGGCGAAAGTTCCACTCTCTGTTGCAAAGGGCCTTTTTTCTCAAACAGGCAAGCAGGATGACTCAACAAGTATTCACAGATCACAACAGTTGTACATCATTTCATGGGTCTGAAATTACAACACTCATAACACTTAACAAAAAAAAACAATACTTTTTTTATGAATTCATAAAACTTAAACTGCATTCCTCCCTGAAAAGAATTCTTACTGCGGGAAATGATGTGTCTTTCAAATGACCTCAAAGCCTCCAGATTGTGGGTTGGCGAAAGTTCCACTCTCTGTTGCAAAGGGCCTTCTATCTCAAACAGGCAAGCAGGATCATTCAACAAGTATTCACAGATCACAACAGTTGTACATCATTTCATGGGTCTGAAATTACAACACTCATTACACTTAACAAAAAAAATAATACTCTTTTTATGAATGTACATAAAACTTAAACTGCATTTATCCCAGAAAAGAATTCTTACTGCGGGAAATGATGTGTCCTTCAAATGACCTCAAAGCCTCCAGATTGTGGGTTGGCGAAAGTTCCACTCTCTGTTGCAAAGGGCCTTCTTTCTAAAACAGGCAAGCAGGATGATTCAACAAGTATTCACAGATCACAACAGTTGTACATCATTCCATGGGGCTGAAATATTTACACTCATTACACTTAACATGAAATACAATACTCTTTATGAATGTACATAAAACTTAAGCTGCATTTGTCCCAGAAGAGAATTCTTACTGCAGGAAATGACGTGTCCTTCAAATGACCTCAAAGCCTTCAGATTGTGGGTTGGCGAAAGTTCCACGCTCTGTTGCAAAGGGCCTTTTTTCTCAAACAGGCAAGCAGGATGATTCAACAAGTATTCACAGATCACAACAGCTAAACATTATTTCATGGGTCTGAAATTACAACACTCATTTCACTTAACATGAAAAACAATACCCTTTTTATGAATGTATATACAACTTTAACTGCATTTGTCCCAGAAAAGAATTCTTACTGCTGGAAATGATGTGTCCTTCAAATGACCTCAAAGCCTCCAGATTGTGGGTTGGCGAAAGTTCCACTCTCTGTTGCAAAGGGCCTTTTTTCTCAAACAGGCAAGCAGGATCATTCAACAAGTATTCACAGATCACAACAGTTGTACATCATTTCATGGGTCTGAAATATTTACACTCATTACACTTAACATTACAAACAATACTCTTTCTATAGATGTACATTAAACTTAAACAGCATTCCTCCCTGAAAAGAATTCTTACTGCGGGAAATGATGTGTCCTTCAAATGACCTCAAAGCCTCCAGATTGTGGGTTGGCGAAAGTTCCACTCTCTGTTGCAAAGGGCCTTCTTTCTCAAACAAGCAAGCAGGATCATTCAACAAGTATTCACAGATCACAACAGTTGTACATCATTTCATGGGTCTGAAATGACAACACACATTACAATAAACATGAACCAGAAGTCTCTGTCGAGACTGTAGCTCTACTGGTTTATACTTAAAACAAAGGAAAAGTAGCAGTTGCGACATGAAACTTTAAAAACAGCAATAATTAGAAAAATGATCCTTGCCACTCATCAAAGCTAAAAACCGATGCATAGTATTATGTATCTTAGTGTAGTCTACTCATGTGCCAAGTTACACTGAAAAAGAATCAAAACTGTAGGAGGAGTAGCATTTTGAAAGAATTTCAAAGAAATTTCTATTTTTAGTAACCATGGCAACACTGTTCATCGATATCAAAAACCGTTGCACAGAATTATGTATCTTAGTGTAGTCTACTTGTGTGCCAAGATATATTGAAATGGAACCAACTCTGTAAGAGGAGTAGCATTTTGAAAAATTGTTTACAGACAGACAGACAGACGGACGGATGCCGGACACATTACTATTGCATAAGCTCTTCTGGTCTCTGACCAGTAGAGCTAAAAACAATACTCTTTTTATAGATGTACATTAAACTTAAACAGCATTCCTCCCAGAAAAGAATTCTTACTGCGGGAAATGATGTGTCCTTCAAATGACCTCAAAGCCTCCAGATTGTGGGTTGGCGAAAGTTCCACTCTCTGTTGCAAAGGGCCTTCTTTCTCAAACAGGCAAGCAGGATGATTCAACAAGTATTCACAGATCACAACAGTTGTACATCATTTCATGGGTCTGAAATTACAACACTCATAACACTTAACATGAAAAACAATACTCTTTTTATGAATTCATAAAACTTAAACTGCATTCCCCCCTGAAAAGAATTCTTACTGCGGGAAATGATGTGTCTTTCAAATGACCTCGAAGCCTCCAGATTGTGGGTTGGCGAAAGTTCCACTCTCTGTTGCAAAGGGCCTTCTATCTCAAACAGGCAAGCAGGATCATTCAACAAGTATTCACAGATCACAACAGTTGTACATCATTTCATAGGTCTGAAATATTTACACTCATTACACTTAACATGAAATACAATACTCTTTATGAATGTACATAAAACTTAAGCTGCATTTGTCCCAGAAAAGAATTCTTACTGTGGGAAATGACGTGTCCTTCAAATGACCTCAAAGCCTCCAGATTGTGGGTTGGCGAAAGTTCCACGCTCTGCTGCAAAGGGCCTTTTTTCTCAAACAGGCAAGCAGGCTGATTCAACAAGTATTCACAGATCACAACAGTTGTACATCATTTCATAGGTCTGAAATATTTACACTCATTACACTTAACAAAAAAAACAATACTCTTTTTATGAATGTATATAAAACTTAAGCTGCATTTGTCCCAGAAAAGAATTCTTACTGCGGGAAATGATGTGTCCTTCAAATGACCTCAAAGCCTCCAGATTGTGGGTTGGCGAAAGTTCCACTCTCTGTTGCAAAGGGCCTTTTTCTCAAACAGGCAAGCAGGATGATTCAACAAGTATTCACAGATCACAACAGTTGTACATCATTTCATGGGTCTGAAATTACAACACTCATTACACTTAACATTACAAACAATACTCTTTTTATAGATGTACATTAAACTTAAACAGCATTCCTCCCAGAAAAGAATTCTTACTGCGGGAAATGATGTGTCCTTCAAATGACCTCAAAGCCTCCAGATTGTGGGTTGGCGAAAGTTCCACTCTCTGTTGCAAAGGGCCTTCTTTCTCAAACAGGCAAGCAGGTTCATTCAACAAATATTCACAGATCACAACAGTTGTACATCATTTCATGGGTCTGAAATGACAACACACATTACAATAAACATGAACCAGAAGTCTCTGTCGAGACTGTAGCTCTACTGGTTTATACTTAAAACAAAGGAAAAGTAGCAGTTGCGACATGAAACTTTAAAAACAGCAATAATTAGAAAAATGATCCTTGCCACTCATCAAAGCAAAAACCGATGCAAACTATTATGTATCTTAGTGTAGTCTACTCATGTGCCAAGTTACACTGAAAAAGAATCAAAAACTGTAGGAGGAGTAGCATTTTGAAAGAATTTCAAAGAAATTTCTATTTTAGTAACCATGGCAACACTGTTCATCGATATGAAAAACCGTTGCACAGAATTATGTATCTTAGTGTAGTCTACTTGTGTGCCAAGTTATATTGAAATAGAACCAAAACTGTAGGAGGAGTAGCATTTTGAAAGAATTTCACAGAAATTTCTATTTTTAGTAACCATGGCAACACCATTTATTGAAAAATCAAAAACCGATGCACAGAATTATGTATCTTAGTGTAGTCTACTTGTGTGCCAAGATATATTGAAATGGAACCAACTCTGTAAGAGGAGTAGCATTTTGAAAAATTGTTTACAGACAGTCAGACGGACGGATGCCGGACACATTATTATTGCATAAGCTCTTCTGGTCTCTGACCAGTAGAGCTAAAAACAATACTCCTTTTATAGATGTACATTAAACTTAAACAGCATTCCTCCCAGAAAAGAATTCTTACTGCGGGAAATGATGTGTCCTTCAAATGACCTCAAAGCCTCCAGATTGTGGGTTGGCGAAAGTTCCACTCTCTGTTGCAAAGTGCCTTCTATCTCAAACAGGCAAGCAGGATGATTCAACAAGTATTCACAGATCACAACAGTTGTACATCATTTCATGGGTCTGAAATATTTACACTCATTACACTTAACATTACAAACAATACTCTTTTTATAGATGTACATTAAACTTAAACAGCATTCCTCCCAGAAAAGAATTCTTACTGCGGGAAATGATGTGTCCTTCAAATGACCTCAAAGCCTCCAGATTGTGGGTTGGCGAAAGTTCCACTCTCTGTTGCAAAGGGCCTTCTTTCTCAAACAGACAAGCAGGATGATTCAACAAGTATTCACAGATCACAACAGTTGTACATCATTTCATGGGTCTGAAATGACAACACACATTACAATAAACATGAACCAGAAGTCTCTGTCGAGACTGTAGCTCTACTGGTTTATACTTAAAACAAAGGAAAAGTAGCAGTTGCGACATGAAACTTTAAAAACAGCAATAATTAGAAAAATGATCCTTGCCACTCATCAAAGCTAAAAACCGATGCATAGTATTATGTATCTTAGTGTAGTCTACTCATGTGCCAAGTTACACTGAAAAAGAATCAAAACTGTAGGAGGAGTAGCATTTTGAAAGAATTTCAAAGAAATTTCTATTTTTAGTAACCATGGCAACACTGTTCATCGATATCAAAAACCGTTGCACAGAATTATGTATCTTAGTGTAGTCTACTTGTGTGCCAAGATATATTGAAATGGAACCAACTCTGTAAGAGGAGTAGCATTTTGAAAAATTGTTTACAGACAGACAGACAGACGGACGGATGCCGGACACATTACTATTGCATAAGCTCTTCTGGTCTCTGACCAGTAGAGCTAAAAACAATACTCTTTTTATAGATGTACATTAAACTTAAACAGCATTCCTCCCAGAAAAGAATTCTTACTGCAGGAAATGATGTGTCCTTCAAATGACCTCAAAGCCTCCAGATTGTGGGTTGGCGAAAGTTCCACTCTCTGTTGCAAAGGGCCTTCTTTCTCAAACAGGCAAGCAGGATGATTCAACAAGTATTCACAGATCACAACAGTTGTACATCATTTCATGGGTCTGAAATTACAACACTCATAACACTTAACATGAAAAACAATACTCTTTTTATGAATTCATAAAACTTAAACTGCATTCCCCCTGAAAAGAATTCTTACTGCGGGAAATGATGTGTCTTTCAAATGACCTCGAAGCCTCCAGATTGTGGGTTGGCGAAAGTTCCACTCTCTGTTGCAAAGGGCCTTCTATCTCAAACAGGCAAGCAGGATCATTCAACAAGTATTCACAGATCACAACAGTTGTACATCATTTCATAGGTCTGAAATATTTACACTCATTACACTTAACATGAAATACAATACTCTTTATGAATGTACATAAAACTTAAGCTGCATTTGTCCCAGAAAAGAATTCTTACTGTGGGAAATGACGTGTCCTTCAAATGACCTCAAAGCCTCCAGATTGTGGGTTGGCGAAAGTTCCACGCTCTGCTGCAAAGGGCCTTTTTTCTCAAACAGGCAAGCAGGCTGATTCAACAAGTATTCACAGATCACAACAGTTGTACATCATTTCATAGGTATGAAATATTTACACTCTTTACACTTAACAAAAAAAACAATACTCTTTTTATGAATGTATATAAAACTTAAGCTGCATTTGTCCCAGAAAAGAATTCTTACTGCGGGAAATGATGTGTCCTTCAAATGACCTCAAAGCCTCCAGATTGTGGGTTGGCGAAAGTTCCACTCTCTGTTGCAAAGGGCCTTTTTTTCTCAAACAGGCAAGCAGGATGATTCAACAAGTATTCACAGATCACAACAGTTGTACATCATTTCTTGGGTCTGAAATGACAACACACATTACAATAAACATGAACCAGAAGTCTCTGTCGAGACTGTAGCTCTACTGGTTTATACTTAAAACAAAGGAAAAGTAGCAGTTGCGACATGAAACTTTAAAAACAGCAATAATTAGAAAAATGATCCTTGCCACTCATCAAAGCAAAAACCGATGCATAGTATTATGTATCTTAGTGTAGTCTACTCATGTGCCAAGTTACACTGAAAAAGAATCAAAACTGTAGGAGGAGTAGCATTTTGAAAGAATTTCAAAGAAATTTCTATTTTAGTAACCATGGCAACACTGTTCATCGATATCAAAAACCGTTGAACAGAATTATGTATCTTAGTGTAGTCTACTTGTGTGCCAAGTTATATTGAAATAGAACCAAAACTGTAGGAGGAGTAGCATTTTGAAAGAATTTCACAGAAATTTCTATTTTTAGTAACCATGGCAACACCATTTATTGAAAAATCAAAAACCGATGCATAGAATTATGTATCTTAGTGTAGTCTACTTGTGTGCCAAGATATATTGAAATGGAACCAGCTCTGTAAGAGGAGTAGCATTTTGAAAAATTGTTTACAGACAGACAGACAGATGGACGGATGCCGGAAACATTTCTATTGCATAAGCTCTTAAGGTCTCTGACCAGTAGAGCTAAAAACAATACTCTTTTTATAGATGTACATTATACTTAAACAGCATTCCTCCCAGAAAAGAATTCTTACTGCGGGAAATGATGTGTCCTTCAAATGACCTCAAAGCCTCCAGATTGTGGGTTGGCGAAAGTTCCACTCTCTGTTGCAAAGGGCCTTTTTTCTCAAACAGGCAAGCAGGATGACTCAACAAGTATTCACAGATCACAACAGTTGTACATCATTTCATGGGTCTGAAATTACAACACTCATAACACTTAACAAAAAAAAACAATACTTTTTTTATGAATTCATAAAACTTAAACTGCATTCCTCCCTGAAAAGAATTCTTACTGCGGGAAATGATGTGTCTTTCAAATGACCTCAAAGCCTCCAGATTGTGGGTTGGCGAAAGTTCCACTCTCTGTTGCAAAGGGCCTTCTATCTCAAACAGGCAAGCAGGATCATTCAACAAGTATTCACAGATCACAACAGTTGTACATCATTTCATGGGTCTGAAATTACAACACTCATTACACTTAACAAAAAAAATAATACTCTTTTTATGAATGTACATAAAACTTAAACTGCATTTATCCCAGAAAAGAATTCTTACTGCGGGAAATGATGTGTCCTTCAAATGACCTCAAAGCCTCCAGATTGTGGGTTGGCGAAAGTTCCACTCTCTGTTGCAAAGGGCCTTCTTTCTAAAACAGGCAAGCAGGATGATTCAACAAGTATTCACAGATCACAACAGTTGTACATCATTCCATGGGGCTGAAATATTTACACTCATTACACTTAACATGAAATACAATACTCTTTATGAATGTACATAAAACTTAAGCTGCATTTGTCCCAGAAGAGAATTCTTACTGCAGGAAATGACGTGTCCTTCAAATGACCTCAAAGCCTTCAGATTGTGGGTTGGCGAAAGTTCCACGCTCTGTTGCAAAGGGCCTTTTTTCTCAAACAGGCAAGCAGGATGATTCAACAAGTATTCACAGATCACAACAGCTAAACATTATTTCATGGGTCTGAAATTACAACACTCATTTCACTTAACATGAAAAACAATACTCTTTTTATGAATGTATATACAACTTTAACTGCATTTGTCCCAGAAAAGAATTCTTACTGCTGGAAATGATGTGTCCTTCAAATGACCTCAAAGCCTCCAGATTGTGGGTTGGCGAAAGTTCCACTCTCTGTTGCAAAGGGCCTTTTTTCTCAAACAGGCAAGCAGGATCATTCAACAAGTATTCACAGATCACAACAGTTGTACATCATTTCATGGGTCTGAAATATTTACACTCATTACACTTAACATTACAAACAATACTCTTTCTATAGATGTACATTAAACTTAAACAGCATTCCTCCCTGAAAAGAATTCTTACTGCGGGAAATGATGTGTCCTTCAAATGACCTCAAAGCCTCCAGATTGTGGGTTGGCGAAAGTTCCACTCTCTGTTGCAAAGGGCCTTCTTTCTCAAACAAGCAAGCAGGATCATTCAACAACTATTCACAGATCACAACAGTTGTACATCATTTCATGGGTCTGAAATGACAACACACATTACAATAAACATGAACCAGAAGTCTCTGTCGAGACTGTAGCTCTACTGGTTTATACTTAAAACAAAGGAAAAGTAGCAGTTGCGACATGAAACTTTAAAAACAGCAATAATTAGAAAAATGATCCTTGCCACTCATCAAAGCTAAAAACCGATGCATAGTATTATGTATCTTAGTGTAGTCTACTCATGTGCCAAGTTACACTGAAAAAGAATCAAAACTGTAGGAGGAGTAGCATTTTGAAAGAATTTCAAAGAAATTTCTATTTTTAGTAACCATGGCAACACTGTTCATCGATATCAAAAACCGTTGCACAGAATTATGTATCTTAGTGTAGTCTACTTGTGTGCCAAGATATATTGAAATGGAACCAACTCTGTAAGAGGAGTAGCATTTTGAAAAATTGTTTACAGACAGACAGACAGACGGACGGATGCCGGACACATTACTATTGCATAAGCTCTTCTGGTCTCTGACCAGTAGAGCTAAAAACAATACTCTTTTTATAGATGTACATTAAACTTAAACAGCATTCCTCCCAGAAAAGAATTCTTACTGCGGGAAATGATGTGTCCTTCAAATGACCTCAAAGCCTCCAGATTGTGGGTTGGCGAAAGTTCCACTCTCTGTTGCAAAGGGCCTTCTATCTCAAACAGGCAAGCAGGATCATTCAACAAGTATTCACAGATCACAACAGTTGTACATCATTTCATGGGTCTGAAATTACAACACTCATAACACTTAACATGAAAAACAATACTCTTTTTATGAATTCATAAAACTTAAACTGCATTCCTCCCTGAAAAGAATTCTTACTGCGGGAAATGATGTGTCTTTCAAATGACCTCGAAGCCTCCAGATTGTGGGTTGGCGAAAGTTCCACTCTCTGTTGCAAAGGGCCTTCTATCTCAAACAGGCAAGCAGGATCATTCAACAAGTATTCACAGATCACAACAGTTGTACATCATTTCATAGGTCTGAAATATTTACACTCATTACACTTAACATGAAATACAATACTCTTTATGAATGTACATAAAACTTAAGCTGCATTTGTCCCAGAAAAGAATTCTTACTGCTGGAAATGACGTGTCCTTCAAATGACCTCACAGCCTCCAGATTGTAGTTGGCGAAAGTTCCACGCTCTGTTGCAAAGGGCCTTCTTTCTCAAACAGGCAAGCAGGATGATTCAACAAGTATTCACAGACCACAACAGTTGAACATTATTTCATGGGTCTGAAATTACAACACTCATTTCACTTAACATGAAAAACAATACTCTTTTTATGAATGTATATAAAACTTAAACTGCATTTGTCCCAGAAAAGAATTCTTACTGCGAGAAATGATGTGTGCTTCAAATGACCTCAAAGCCTCCAGATTGTGGGTTGGCGAAAGTTCAAAAAACATAACTCTTTTTGTAAATGGACATTAAATATAAACTGCACTCTTCCCACAAAAGAGATCTTACTGTGGGAAATGATGTGTCCTTCAAATGACCTCAAACCCTTCAGATTGTTGGTTGGCGAAAGTTCCACGCTCTGTTGCAAAGGGCCTTCTTTCTCAAACAGGCAAGCAGGATCATTCAACAAGTATTCACAGATCACAACAGTTGAACATCATTTCATAGGTCTGAAATATTTACACTCATTACACTTAACAAAAAAAACAATACTCTTTTTATGAATGTATTCATATAAAACTTAAGCTGCATTTGTCCCAGAAAAGAATTCTTACTGCGGGAAATGATTTGTCCTTCAAATGACCTCAAAGCCTCCAGATTGTGGGTTGGCGAAAGTTCCACTCTCTGTTGCAAAGGGCCTTCTTTCTCAAAGATTCAAGCAGGATGATTCAACAGGTATTCACAGATCACAACAGCTGTACATCATTTCATGGGTCTGAAATTACAACAGTCATTACACTTGCTTGACATTGCAAACAATAATCTTTTTATTAAAATACATTAAACTTATACTGCAGTCCTCCCACAAAAGAATTCTTACTGCGGGAAATGATGTGTCCTTCAAATGACCTCAAAGCCTCCAGATTGTGGGTTGGCGAAAGTTCCACTCTCTGTTGCAAAGGGCCTTCTATCTCAAACAGGCAAGCAGGATCATTCAACAAGTATTCACAGATCACAACAGTTGTACATCATTTCATGGGTCTGAAATTACAACACTCATAACACTTAACATGAAAAACAATACTCTTTTTATGAATTCATAAAACTTAAACTGGATTCGTCCCTGAAAAGAATTCTTACTGCGGGAAATGATGTGTCTTTCAAATGACCACAAAGCCTCCAGATTGTGGGTTGGCAAAAGTTCCACTCTCTGTTGCAAAGGGCCTTCTTTCTCAAACAGGCAAGCAGGATCATTCAACAAGTATTCACAGATCACAACAGTTGTACATCATTCCAAGGGTCTGAAAGTACTACACTCATAACACTTAACATGAAAAACAATACTCTTTTTATGAATGTACATAAAACTTAAACTGCATTTGTCCCTGAAAAGAATTCTTACTGCGGGAAATGATGTGTCCTTCAAATGACCTCAAAGCCTCCAGATTGTGGGTTGGCAAAAGTTCCACGCTCTGTTGCAAAGGGCCTTCTTTCTCAAAGATTCAAGCAAGATGATTCAACAAGTATTCACAGATCACAACATTTGCACATCATTTCATGGGTCTGAAATTACAACACTCATAACACTTAACATGAAAAACAATACTCTTTTCATGAATTCATAAAACTTAAACTGCATTCGTCCCTGAAAGGAATTCTTACTGCGGGAAATGATGTGTCCTTCAAATGACCTCAAAGCCTCCAGATTGTGGGTTGGCGAAAGTTCCACGCTCTGTTGCAAAGGGCCTTCTTTCTCAAACAGGCAAGCAGGATCATTCAACAAGTATTCACAGATCACAACAGTTGTACATCATTCCATGGGTCTGAAATTACAACACTCATTACACTTAACATTACAAACAATACTCTTTTTTATGAACGTACATAAAACTTAAACTACACTCCTCCCTGAAAGAATTCTTACTGTGGGAAATGATGTGTCCTTCAAATGACCTGAAAGCCTCCAGATTGTGGGTTGGCGAAAGTTCCATGCTCTGTTGCAAAGAGCCTTCTTTCTTTAACAGGTTGATGAACAAGTATTCACAGATCACAACAGCTGTACATCATTTCATGGGTCTGAAATAAAAACACACATTTCATGAAAAATAATGACCAATATTCCTTTAATTGATGGACTTCAATCTTAAACTACATTCCTCCCATGAAAAATTTTTTTACTGTGAGAAATGATGTGTCCTTCAAATGACCTGAAAGCCTCCAGATTGTGGGTTGGCAAAAGTTCCACTCTCTGTTGCAAAGGACCTTCTTTCTCAAACAGCAATACATCATATCATGGGTCTGAAATTACAACACAAATATCATGAAAAATTAACAACAATTATATTTTTTTGATTCAACTTAATGTAAGATTTTTAAAAAAATTTCCTATATTTTGTTTGTTAAACTTTCATCACCCATTGGGGCTCCATCCTACCCCAGGGGTCATGATCTGAACAAACTTCAATCAACACTACCTGATGATACTTCAATATAGATATGACCAATCACGGCTTTGTTGTTCTTTAGAAGAAGATTTTTAAAAAATTTTCCTATATATTCCAGGACTTATGGAAAACTTTGATGCCCAATTGTGACCCTATCCTAGGGGTCATGATTTGAACACATTTATGGGCTTTTGATTTTGAATACTATTCTTTATTTAAATTTAGTTTCATGAAACATATTTAAATAAAGAATAGTATTCAAAATCAAAAGCCCATTAAACAATACAAAACTAGTTTTAATTGTAACGGGAACCGTTACAGATGTTCCCCAAACGCTCCCCAAATCCCTCTTTGTGCCATTTCCCTGTAAGACATTTTTAAAATATGCTCAGTTTCAAAGGATTTCTTATAAGAATTATTAAAGCTACAATGTTACCAACAATATGTTATTTATTAACAAATTGCACGCACACGCACGTGCATGCACATTCAAGATGATCATGGCATGTTGTCTTAACCATTTCTTTGTGTCGTGAGAATCAATAAGACAAATCATAAAAAATATAAATGTTACCGTTTTTCAGATATATTGGTCATTTTGCATATTGTGCACGTGCATGCATGCGTGTCCTTGCATTCATTTCTGATAGTAGCATAATGTAGTAATCCATCATACCTATCCATATTCTAAATTTCATCCCGTTCTGTTGAGAACCAATAAAGTTATAGGCATTTAAAGTTTCAGCCAATCAGATTGCAGCACATGCGCATGCGCATGCTTTCATGATAATTCTTATATATCAGGCTGTAGATCTTCATAATGTATGACTATGTTCAAAATTTCAAATGAGTTTGTCAAAAAACAAGAAAGACATTGAGACTTTAGTTTCAGCCAATCAGAGCGAAGTGCACGTGCATGCGCATGAGATCTTGCTATTTTGACCATGTCATCATGTCTATACTACTAACATATCTTCACATTATGAGTTTCAAAGCATTTCATCAAAAAATAGAAAAGTTGCGGCTATATCTATTGTCACTTCACGTGTTGCATGTGCGCACTCTTGCAAGCACGTGCGTGCAAAATGACCTTGATTCCGCAAATCTACGTAACATGTCTTCTGACCCTAAAAGGTTTTACCTACATCGGACGAACAGTTTACAAGATCATTCCCGGACAAAAAAGTACCCAGGAAGAAGAAGAAGAAAAATAACTAGAGCAAAGCTCGTTGCAAAGCAACGAGTAGGTCTTCCGTCCTGTTTGACCGGAAGTTTATGCTACTTCCCGTGTGACCGGAAGTGTTGACGACGGACATAAAATTAATTTTTATGCTCCCAGTGACAGATGTTACCCAAAAACTTTTCAAGAACGGTGAAAATACGCATTTTTTGACTACTTCCGGTTTGGCCGGAAATGACGTCGACGGACGTATTTCGACGACTCCATTAGATTAAGCTTGACATTTTGAACAACTTTGCCTCATGGATGTATTACAAATTCTCAATACTTTTTGAGATATAAAGGAAAAACTTTCGGCCCCTGTAGACCCCTAATTTTAGGGGCCAGCCCTTTTTCCGAGATATCATTTGGAAGAACTTAAAATTCTACACTTCTTTTGTTCTATATGTTTTAACAAAATATTTCCAGGTAAAAAGATATCGTAGAAAAAGTGCTAAAAATTTTGAAATTCACGATAGACCTATTTTCGGGCCATACCGAGCGCCGACGTGCAGCACTTCCGGTAAAAATAAAATACATTCCACAAATCTACAGACATAGGTCTGTAATAATAGAAAACAGAAGGAAAAACAATAAGGTCTTCCGAAGGAAGTCGGAAGACCTTAACTAGATACGATCTCGTTGCAAGCAACGAGTGGGTCTTCCGTCCGATTTTTGATAAGATGAGATAAGATTTTGATTAAGATTTTCATTCTAAAATAATAATTTACCATAATCTGTACAGGGACATTGATTATTAAAAGCTTTTTAAAAAATCGACTTTTGGCCCCTCACGGCCCCAAACATTAGGGATCAGCCCTTTTTTTCTTCATATCATCTGAAAGCTCTCATGATTTTGATGACTTTTTGTTCAACGACAATTCAGAGATTCTTTTTCGTTTTTGAGTTATTCACAAAAGAAATATTTAGGGGCCATCCCTTCAACTCCTTAATGGGGACGTTTAGCGAAAAATGAAAGGTTGCATATTGTTCAGAACATGATTTTGAACATCTTTTGTTCAATATTGTTCAATATTACTTATCAAAATATTTCTCACTTTCGAGATATAAAGCGTCAAAGTTTTAGCATTTTTGGCTCCTTGTGGCCCCTAATCATGTAAAATACGACATTAAAATCATAATATACTACTGTAGATTGTTGAGATAAAATTTTTTGCTTCAGTAATGTATAACAAAATATTGTCTGTTAAAGAGTTATCGAAAAAAGACTTTTAGCTCCTTTTGCCCCTAATTTGAGCGCCCAGCCCCTTTTTCTTGATTTCATCTTGAAGCTCTTAGGATTTTAAACACTTTTTGTTCAATAACTATTCAGAGATTTTTTTCGTTTTCGAGTTATTTGTAAAAGAAATATTTAGGGGCCAACCCTTCAACTCCCTGTTGGGGACTTTGATCGAAAAATGAAAGGTTGTATATTGTTCAGAACATGATTTTGAACATCTTTTGTTCAATATTACTTATCAAAATTTTTCTTACTTTGGAGATATAAAGCTTCAACGATTTAGAATTCTGGACCCTTGTGGCCCCTTATTATATACGACACAAAAACATAATATATAGTAGTAAATCGCTAAGATGAACATTTTTGCTTCAGTAATGCATTACAAAATATTGACTGATAAAGAGTTATCGAAAAAAGACTTTTAGCCCATTTTGGCCCCTAATTTGAGTGCCCAGCCCCTTTTTCTTGCTTTCATCTTAAAGCTCTTAGGATTTTGAACACTTTTTGTTCAACAACTATTCAGAGATTCTTTTTTGTTTTTGAGTTATTTGCAAAAGAAATATTTAGGGGCCAACCCTCAACTCCCTAATGGGGACGTTTAGCGAAAAATGAAAGGTTGCATATTGTTCAGAACATGATTTTGAACATCTTTTGTTCAACATTACTTGTCAAAATACTCACTTTCAAGATATAAAGCGTCAAAGACCTCGTATTCTGGCCCCTTTTGGCCCCTTATTATGTAATATACGACATTAAAATTATAATATACAGTTGTAGATTGTTGAATAAAAATTTTTGCTTCAGTAATGTTTAACAAAATACTCATTGCTAAACAGTTATTGAATGAATACTTTTGGCCCCTCTTTGTTCTTAATGTGATGAGTCAGCATTTTTTTCTTGGTGTCATATTAAAGATCTTAGCATTCCACACAAATGTTGTTCAGTATGTTTTAACAAAATAATTATATTTTAAAAGATATGACACAAATTGTCCCGAAAATTCACTCATGATTCGTGTCCTAGATTTCGACCCCTACCGAGCTTCCATATTGGACCTTTCTGAAAAATTGTAAACCCAATGTGCAATTCAGCAATGTATCCTCTATCATCGCTGAAAATTTCAGCTCTCTAGCTAATGCCGTTTTTGAGTTTACTCATGGACAAGGAGACCCTCTAAAATTCACTGAAAGGGTGATAACTTCCGACCGGAAGTGATTTTTTCAAAATTGAGTCGGGGGTACAAACTTCAGATAGATACACATAATCTCTGAAAATTTGAACAAAATCGATGGAGCCATCTCCGAGAAATCTTCTGCACAAACATTGTAAGAAAAAAAGAAGAATAACTAGAGCCGAGCTCGTTGCAAAGCAACGAGTAGGTCTTCCGTCCTGTTTTACCGGAAGTGGCTTTCATTTTTAACAAAAATGATAAATATCGCCTAAAAATGGTTTGAATCCCCTAAAGGTAGGTTAATTAATGCTAAAATATGCAAATTTTTGCTATTTCCGGTTTAACCGGAAGTGATGACGACGGACGGAAAATTAATTTTTATGCCCCAAGAGACATATTTTACCCAAAAACTTGAGAAGAACGGCAAAAATACGCGTTTTTGACTACTTCCGGTTTGACCGGAGGTGACGACGCCGGACGTTTTTTGACGACACAAATAGATTAAGCTTGACATTTTGAACAACTTTGCTTCTTTGACGTATTACAAATTCTCAAGACTTTTTGAGATGTAAAGAAAAAATTTTTGGCCCCTCCTGGCCCTTAATTTAAGGGGCCAGCCCTTTACTCGAGATGTCATTTGAAAGATCTTAGAATTCTACACCTTTTTTGTTCTACATCCTTTAACAAAATATTTCTAGGTAAAAAGTTATTGTAGAAAAGGTGGTAAAAATTTTGAAAATCTTGAAAGGTTTATTTTCGGGCCATAGCGAGCGTCGGCGCTTCGTACTTCCGGTAGTTGTGATATACTAAGTGCACTTCTCCAAAGGTTGCTCTAAGCATCAGTGAAAATTTCATGCTTCTGTGTTAAGTGCTTTTTGAGAAACCTGCCGGACAAAGTGACCCTCTAAAAATCACTAAATCGCCAAAAACTCCGAACCGGAAGTGACGTCATCAAAATAAAAAATATATGTCTAGATTTTTTGATGTTCTATCAGACCAGAAAGTTTCATGAAAATCGATCGAGCCGTTCTTGAGAAATCGCGCGCACAAAATCGGTAAGAAAAAAAAACAATAATAAAAATAGTGGAAAAGAAACCTAAGAAAAACAATAAGGTCTTCCGCTGAAGACAAAAGACCTTAATAACTAGAGCCGAGCTCGTTGCAAAGCAACGAGTAGGTCTTCCGTCCTGTTTGACCGGAAGTAACTTTAATTTAAAAAAAAAGAGTAATGAAGTCCAAAAATGGTTTAAACCTCCAAATCTATATTAATTATTGCAAAATTAAGCCATTTTTTGCTACTTCTGGTGTGACCGGAAGTGACGACATTTACGGACGAAAAATTGATTTTTATGCTCCCAGTGACAGATGTTACCCAAAAACTTGTCAAGAAAGGCAAAAATATGAATTTTTGACTACTTCCGGTTGACCGGAAGTGACGTCGCCGGACATATTTTGACGACACCAATTGATTAAGCTTGACATTTTGAACAACTCTGCTTCTTTGATGTATTACAATTTCTCAATACTTTTTGAGATATAAAGGAAAATCTTTCGGCCCCTCTAGGCCCTTAATTTTAGGGGCCAGCCCTTTTTTCGAGATATCATTTGAAATGTCTTGAGATTCTACACTTTTTTTGTTCTATATGTTTTAACAAAATATTTCCAGGTTAAAAGATATCAATGAAAAGGTGTCAAAAATTTTGAAATTCGCGATAGGACTTTTTTAGGGCCAAAGCGAGCGCCGACGTGCAGCACTTCCGATAAAAATGAAATACATTCTGCAAATCTACAGACATAGGTCTACCATACCTGAAAGTATCATGTGTCTATCAAAAGCCGTTTAGGAGAAATTGTGCGGACAAAACGACCCTCAAAAAACCATTAAAGTGCTGACAACTCCGGACCGGAAGTGACGTCATCAAAACGGAAAAAAAGCATAAGGTTCAAGTGATGTAACATAAGTCCTGAAAGTTTCATAGAAATCCATCAAGCCGTTTTCGAGAAATCGCGTGCACAAAATCGGTAAGAAAAAACAAGAGGCCCATGGGCCTTATAGGTCACCTGAGTATAATGTAACAACTTTCAAGCAATTGAACTTGGTTTGTTTAATACAAAAACCATGAAAAATTTACAAATTTGAAAGAGACTAATGATAATTATCACTTGGCATGCTTACTTTGGTTACTTAATACCCAGAGGTAGATCAGATTACAAAGAGAAAATGCATTTCCACTTTATAACCACCAGTTGTGCACCCCATCCCACAGGAACTGCTAACCTACGGCCACATTTTAAGAAATTTTGGAAATTTTATCATAATTTATTTTTCATCATAAATGGTTGATTAATACCAAATAGCAGATTTCAAAGCATTAATTTACTTTTAGACAAAGTACCCCCCCCCCCTTGTACCTCTGACCCAGAAGCCCTGAATTTAATCATTTTGAAAGAGGCACATTTCTTCATTATAAAGATGTAATTAGATCAATGGCATATTAACCAGGAGCAAAAGATTTTCAAATAATTCATGCATTTAACTATAAAATCAATAGAGTCCCCCCTAACACCAGAAACCCTGACCCATGGGCCCTGATATTCACAAATTGGGAAGAGGCAGCCTTATTCAACATAACTATGTACTTGGTTAGTTTATTTAATGCCCAGGAGGAGAGAAGAAAATTTTGAAGAATTAATGTATTTTCACTATATAATCAATAGAGCCCCGCTCTAACACCAGAACCCCTAACCCAGGGGCCATGACATTCACAATTTTGGAAGAGACATTCTTGCTCATCATAACTTTGTACTTTGTTTGTTAGTTTATTTAATACCCAGGAGCAAAGAAGAAGATTTTTGAAGAAGTTATGCAATTTCACTATGTAATCAATAGAGCTCGATCCGCCCTAACACTAAAAAACCTGACCCTGGGGCCATGAAATTCATAATTTTGGAAGAGACGTTCTTGCTCATCATAACTTTGTACTTGGTTAGTTAATTTAATGCCCAGGAGCAGAGAAGAAGATTTTCAAAGAATTTATGCATTTTCACTATATACTCTATTTAGCCCCACCCTAGCACTAGAACCCCTTAGCCAGGGGCCATGAATTTCACAATTTTGATAGAGGACTCAATGCTGATTACAATCATGCCAACACTTTGACTGCCTGATGTCCAGGAGTAAAGAAGATTTTCAAAGATTGCATTAATTTTAGTGCTTTTGATCCCACCCCTCATGCCCCAGGGGGGTAGGGACCATGAAATTCACAAATTGTGTTCCCCTTCACCCATAGATGCTTTGTACTAAATTTGGTTGAAATTGGTTGAGCGGTTGCAGAGAAGAAGCTGAAAATGTTCAAATGTAAACACATGATGGACGACGAACGTTGCACGCAATGGACAAAAACGGATAGCAATAGGTCAACTGAGTTTACTCAGGTGACATAAAAAGTGTATTCTAAAAAAAATTCCTCTGCTTTCGCAAGGGCTTGGAACCTGCTAATGTGGTCGACACATTAGGCAGCATTAAAAAAACATGGGTCCCAAATTTTATCTTAACCGTTTCAAGTCTAAAATAGTTATTTTCTAAGAAAAAATCTTTAGTTGTAGTTGATTTTTTGGTATAAAAAAATTGAATTTATATAAACAATGATCTGTACCAAATAAAAAGTGAAACTTAAGATATAAAACTTTTACTTATTATACTTTCATGTTAAATACTAAAATCTGATTGGTTTAGACGCAGTTAACAATCCGTTCTATTACCCTCAGCCTTAGCAACACACGTGGCAATGAGTAACACAACGGTAATGCCACATGTGTGGAAATTATGCGCGTACGTTTCACCGTAGAATTCTAAAAGTGTCAGTTGCGTGTTTGAAAGAACAGGAATAAGCCTAACGTCAATAAAGCTTGCGTCCGATGTATCTTACATGTACTTCAAAACAACAAATGACAGATGAAACATGCTTGCAACTACAGAAATAACAAAACTTGAGATGATAATTATAAAAGGACTCTTATTGTATCAAACAAACAATAAAGAGGTCAGTAAATCTTTTTCGAAGTAGCGGGGAGTTTGAAAGCTTTCTACACGTGAACGTAAAGACGATCAACGGTTTTCTTTCTGACTTCCTAAATCAACAAGACATTCAGTATAATAAAATAAATGTTGCCTGTTTTGGAGGGTAACAGTTGAAATTGACACCCCTCGAAAAACCATTGTCAACCTCCGCTGACGCGTCGGTTGACAATGGTTTTCCTTGGGGTGTCAATTTCAACTGTTACCCTCCAAAACAGGCACCATTTATATATTAACAAATTCAAAATATGACAAATTTTAAGGGGGTCGACTGGGGTTTTATTGTGTGAACACTACAATAGCAAACTCTTCATTTTTATACCATAACTGACATGAACTCCATGCAGTGTACATGCCAAGTTTGGGGGAAATCTACCATCCAGTTTTTTTAAGGGACCATCTCAAAATTGTTTCATTTACTATAGGATTATATAGAAACATAGGTAATCAGAGATTACAGAGCTCACCTCAGTGAATTTTGTCTTTAAGTAAGGCAAAGTCACACAATTAACCAACAAAAAGTGTACATCCAAAACATGCAAAATTTATGCAATTTTGATTTGATACTTTGGAACAGACCTATATAAAAACTTCAAACTGATACCTCATCATGAAAATGTAATTAAAATCCAGCATCTGAAGCAAGTTTGAGAGTTTTATCCCTTGATGCATCATTTGTGCAAGTTTGGTTTATATAGTCTTATAGTTTCTTGGTAATAGACCACCACCCATAACTTTTACAAGGTCCATTATCTGGAAAATGTGTATCGAATTCAGCATCTGAAGCAAGTCCATTAGTGTTCATCCTAAGATGTATCATCCATGCAAGTTTGCTCAATATAGAGCTCAAAGTTACTTGAAAATGAAACCTGTATAAAAAAAAATTAACCTTTCCACTAATCCAGAAAATGTAGGTCAGATTAGGCATCCGAAGCCAGCAAAGTTACTTGGAAATGAATCCTGCACCAAAAACTTGAACCTGTACACTCGTCCAGAAAATGTAGGTCAGATTCAGCATCCGAAGCAAGTCTGATAGTATGCATCCTAAGATGTATCATCCATGCAAGTTTAGTCATTATAGGGCTCATAGTACCTTGGAAATGAAACCTGCACCAAATACTTTAGCCTGTTCACTCAACCGGAAAATGTAGGTCAGATTCAGCATCCGAAGCAAGTCTGGTAATATGCATCCTAAGATGTATCATCCATGCAAGTTTGGTCACCATAGTGCTCATAGTTACTTGGAAATGAGACCTGCACCGAAACATAAACCTGTTCACTCGGAAAATGTAGGTCAGATTCAGCATCTTCCATGCATGTCTAATCAATACGGGACATAGAAGTACTTAAAAGAAAACTGCTCCAAAAAACTTAACCTTAACCAGCGACGCCGACACCGAATTTTAAGAGCGTATCTTTATTACTTTTTCTTTAATAAGTTTTATTACCCCTTTCTTTAAGAGCTTAAGTTTATCATAACGTCAAAAACACACTGTAACGACGTCAACCTCCCTTTAGTATTAATTGCAAAATGGATTAAAAATCAGTTATATAAGATATAATTATATTTTTAAACCTATAATTTCTTAATTTTCTTTAATTTTATTTATTAAGCGAAGATAAGTTGCTTTATAACAGTAAATACGCTTCATTTTACAATGATGCACAAAATATTGCGCAATGAAAATCACAGTCGGCCCTCTTAAAAAATACTTAAAAAAAACAAGAGGCCCATGGGCCTTATAGGTCACCTGAGCATCATGCAACAACTTTCAAATGATTGAATTTGGTTCATGTTTTAAGCTAGATGTTATGGCATTCACAATTTTGAAAGAGGCACCATTGCTAATCATAACTATACTTAGCAATTGTTAAGTTTGTTACTTAATACCGATAAGCAGGGTAGGGGAACAAAAAAGTATGTCAACTAATCAGTAATATTCAACAATAATCAGGAGTGCTCCTACCACACATGAACCCCTGACCCTAGGTCTACACATTGCACAATTTTTGAAAAGGCACACTTGCTTATCAAAAATGTTTGATTAATACCAAGGATCAGATTTCAAACAATTCA
>NW_026935897.1:0-69178 GCF_032062105.1 Saccostrea cuccullata | reverse complement strand
ACCTACAAATATTTTGTTAAGACATATAGAACAAAAGTTGTTAAAAATTTCACGCTCTTTCAGAGCATATCAACAAAAAGGGGCTAGCCTCTATAATTAAGGGCCGAGAGGGACCGAAAGTTTTTCCTTAATATCTCAAAAAGTGTTGAGAATTTGTAATACGTCAAAGAAGCAAAGTTGTTCAAAATTTCAAGTTAAATCTATTGAAGTCGTCAAAATGTGTCCGCCGACGTCTCTTCCGGTCAAACCGGAAGTAGTCAGGAAATGCATTTTTTGCCGTTCTTGACATGTTTTTGGGTAACATATGTCACTGGAAGCATAAAACTTAATTTTCCGTCCGTCGAGGTCATTTCCGGTCAAACCGGAAGTAGCCAAAAATAGCTTATTTTGAAGGTTTTGATGCAAAATTGAAATCATAGTCACTGGAGACGACTTAGCTCATTGCTTTCTTTTGTTGACGTTATTCGGGCACTTGCGGTCAAAACCGGACGGAAGACCTACTCGTTGCTTTGCAACGAGCTTTGCACTAGTTTTATTAGGTCTTTCCACCTTTCTGTGGAAAGACCTATTGATTTTCTTCTGTTTATTATTATTATTAGGTCTTTCCACCTTTCTGTGGAAAGACCTCTTGAAATGCTTCTGTTTATTATTATTTTTCCGTTATCGAAAATTGAACCGAAAGAGTTCTCGAAGAACTTTGCAGTTCATGATACTTGCCATTAAAAGTTATTTCGAAAAAATACCCAAGGCGTATGACCTATGACCCCTTTCTGAGTTCTCGCCCCTTGTACGTAAAACCTTGTTATCGCTACTCCTTCGAAACCGTAAACCATAGAAATATGAAACCTTCACTAAAGTCTTCGACTAATTGAGAGGACTCTGGAATCTATTCATTGCGAAAGTATTCGGTGACCCCTTCAATGAGTTATTGCCCCTGAAACTTTTTTTATTTTAGATATAATTAAAAATTTTCAAAACGAGAAGTGATAGAGACATGGGACTAACTGTATAAGATTAATTGACCTTTGATCATGAAATCAATGCAAAGGTCAAAGGTCAAGGTCATTCAAAATTTGAGAAATTAAGCTCTTTTTATATCTTTTTTGTCTTTTAACATATAAAAACTGTCTTAGTATCAATAATATGTACTCTTAAAACTATTTTAAAGATTTAATTCGTATTCCTTAAGATTGACCTTATTAAAAATTATTGCCCTTTGTACGAAAAACCTTGTTATCGCTACTCCTTTGAAACCGTAAACCGTAGAAATATGAAACCTTCACTAAAGTCTTCGGCTAATTGAGAGGACTCTGGAATCTATTCATTGCGAAAGTATTCGGTGATCCCTTCAATGAGTTATTGCCCCTGAAACTTTTTAATTTTAGATATAATTAAAAATTTTCAAAACGAGAAGTGATAGAGACATGGAACCAACTGCATAAGATTCATTGATCTTTGATCATGAAATCCATGCAAAGGTCAAAGGTCAAGGTCATTCAAAATTTGAGAAATTAAGTTCTTTTTATATCTTTTTTGTCTTTTAACATGTAAAAACTGTCTTAGCATCATTAATATGTACTTTTAAAACTATTTTAAAGATTTAATTCGTATCCCTTAAGATTGGCCCTATTAAAAGTTATTGCCCTTTGTACGAAAAACCTTGTTATCGCTACTCCTTTGAAACCGTAAACCGTAGAAATATGAAACCTTCACTAAAGTCTTCGACTAGTTGAGAGGACTCTGGAATCTATTCATTGTGAAAGTATTTGTTGACCCCTTCAATGAGTTATTGCCCCTGAAACATTTTTTATTTTAGAAATAATTAAAAATTTTCAAAACGAGAAGTGATTGAGACATGGGACCAACTGCATAAGATTTATTGACCTTTGATCATGAAATTAATGCAAAAATCAAAGGTCAAGGTCATTCCAAATTTGAGAAATTAAGCTCTTTTATATCTCTTTTGTCCTTAAACATATACTTAATGTCTTTGCATCAATAATATGTACTCTTAAAAAAACTATTTTAAATATTTCATTTTTGTCCCCTAAGATTAACCCTTTTAAAAGTTATTGCCCCTTGTGCGAAAAACCTTGTAATCGCTACTCCTCGAAAACTGTAGACCGTAGAGATACCAAACCTTCACTAATGTCTTTAGGGTCTTGAGGCATAACTTCACTGTATAAGTGCGAAAGGATCTGATGACCCCTTTTATGAGTTATTGCCCTTTAACATCTTGGTACTTACTATTAAACCTTATAACTTAAAAACTATAAGTCGTAGAAGCACGGGGTCAATTGCATTGTGACCCTTCACCTTTGTCCTTGAACATTTTCTCAAGGTCAAAGGTCAAGGTCATTCCTTTTTTATTTTTCATTTTTTTCTATGATTTAAGACAATTTTTGTTTCTTTTGCATGGAATTTGATTTTAAGGAGACAGATATAAAACAAATTTGAAATTCAAGAAGGTGGAAAGACCTCTTATTGTTCTGTGAACAATAAGTCTCCTAGTTCTTCCCTATTATTCTTATTTTTCTTCCGCTGATTTTTTGTTTCAACATTTATCGAAAAGACTTTTTGTTCATCGTAAAGGTCATTAAAAGTTAGGAACAAATTTGACCCAACGCTTATGAACTATGACCCCTTTCGAAGTTATACCCCTTCACGCAAGAAATGCTTGTTATCGCTACTCCTTTGAAACCGTAAACCGTAGAAATATGAAACCTTCACTAAAGTCTTCGACTAATTGAGAGGACTCTGGAATCTATTCACTGCGAAAGTATTCAGAGACCCCTTCAATGAGTTATAGCCCCTGAAAGTTTTTCAATTTTGAAAATAATTAAATATTTTCAAAACGAGAAGTGATAGAGACAAGGGACTAACTGCATAAGATTCATTGACCTTTGATCATAAAATTAATGCAAAGGTCAAAGGTCAAGGTCATTCCAAATTTGAGAAATTAAGCTCTTTTTATATCTTTTTTTGTCTTTTAACATATACAAACTGTCTTAGCATCATTAATATGTACTCTTAAAACTATTTTAAAGATTTAATTCGTATTCCTTAAGATAGACCCTATTAAAAGTTATCACCCTTTGTACGAAAAACCTTGTTATCGCTACTCCTTCGAAACCGTAAACCGTACAAATATGAAACCTTCACTCAAGTCTTCAACTAATTGAGAGGACTCTGAAATCTATTCATCGCGAAAGTATTCGGTGACCCCTTCGATGAGTTATTGGCCCTGAAACTTTTTTAATTTGAGAAATAATTAAATATTTTCAAAACGAGAAGTGATAGAGACATGGGACCAACTGCATAAGATTCATTGACCTTTGATCATAAAATTAATGCAAAGGTCAAAGGTCAAGGTCATTCCAAATTTGAGAAATTAAGCTCTTTTTATATCTCTTTTGTCTTTCAACATATACTTAATGTCTTAGCATCATTAATATGTACTCTTAAATCTATTTTAAATATTTCATTTTTGTTCCCTAAGATTAACCCTTTTAAAAGTTATTGCCTCTTGGACAAAAAACCTTGTAATTGCTACTCCTCGGAAACTGTAAACCGTAGAGACACCAAACCTTCACTAATGTCTTTAGGATCTTGAGGCATAACTACACTGTATAAGTGCGAATGGATCTGATGACCTCTTATATGAGTTATTGCCCTTTAACGTCTTTGTACTTATTTTTAAACCTTATAACTTAAAAACTAAAAGTCGTAGAAGCATGCGATCAATTGCATTTTGACCCTTAACATTTGACCTTGAACATTTCCTCAAGGTCAAAGGTCAAGGTCATTTCAATTTTTTTTATTTTCATTTTTTTCTATCCTTTAAGAAAATTTTGGTTTCTTATTCATGGATTCTAATTTTAAGGAGTCAGATATAAAACAAAATTGAAATCCAAAGAAGGTGGAAAGACCTCTTATTGTTCTGTGAACAATAAGTCTCCTAGTTATTATTGTTTTTTTTTTCTTAGCGATTTTGTACGCGCGATTTCTCGAGAATGGCTCGATCGATTTTCATGAAACTTTCAGGTCTGATAGAACATCAGAAAATCTAGATACATATTTTTTATTTTGATGACGTCACTTCCGGTTCGGAGTTTTCTTCGATTTAGTGATTTTTAGAGGGCCAATTTGTCCGTCAGTTTTCTCAAAAAGTACTGAACACAAAAGCTTGAAATTTTCAGTGATGCTAGAACAACTTTTGGAGAAGTGCACTAAGTATATCACAACTACCGGAAGTACGAAGAGCCGACGCTCGCTATGGTCCGAAAATTGTCCTATCAAGAATTTCAAAATTTTAAGCATCTTTTCAACGATAACTTTTTACCTAGAAATATTTTGATAAAACATGTAGAACAAAAAAGGTGTAGAATTTCAAGATCTTTCAAATGAAATCTCGAAAAAAGGGCTGGCTCCTTAAATCAGGGGCCTGGAGGGGCCGAAAGTTTTTCCTTTATATCTCAAAAAGTATTGAGAATGTGTGATACGTCAAAGAAGCAAAGTTGTTAAAAATATCAAGGCTTAATCTATTTAAGTTGTCAAAATACGTCCGGCGTCGTTACTTCCGGTCAAACCGGAAGTATTCGGAAAACGCGTTTTTTTTGCCGTTTTTGACAAGTTTTTCGGTCACATATGTCACTGGGAGCATTAAATTTAATTTTCCGTCTGTCGTCGTCACTTCCGGTCAAACCGGAAGTAACAGAAAATGGCTTATTTTTGCAATAAATAACATAGATTTAGAGGAATCAAACCATTATTGGACGTTATTTCTCATTTTTGTTAAAAATAAAAGCCACTTCCGGTTAAACATGACGGAAGACCTACTCGTTGCTTTGCAACGAGCTTTGCTCTAGTTATTGTTTTTTTTTTCTTACCAATTTTGTGCACGCGATTTCTCGGAAACGGCTCGCTCGATTTTCATGAAACTTTCATGACTGATGGAACATCAATCAAACCTGATACATAATTTTTTGTTTTGATGACGTCACTTCCGGTTTTGAGATTTTCGCAATTAAGTAATTTTCAGAGGGTCACTTTGTCCGCGAGTTTTCTCAAAAACGGCTTTAAAACTTGAGTTTTTCACCAGTGATAGAGCAATATATGTAGATGTGACATACGTATTTAATTTTTACCGAAAGTATTGCACAACGACGCTCTCTGTAGTCCGAAAAAGGGCATGTCGAGAATTTTAAAATTTCTAACACTTTTTCTTCGATATCTTTTCACATACAAATATTTCGTTAAGACATATAGGACAAAAGAAGTGTAGATTTACTTGCTCTTTCAAATGATATATCGAAAAAAGGGCTGGCCCCTATAATTAAGGGCCAACAGGGGCCAACAGTTTTTCCTTCATATCTCAAAAAGTATTGAGAATTTGTAATACGTCAAAGAAGCAAAGTTGTTCAAAATATTAAGCTCAATCTATCTGGGTCGTCAAAATACATCCGGCGACGTCACTTCCGGTCAAACCGGAAGAAGTACGAAAATACATATTTTTGCCGTTCTTGACATATTTTTGGGTAACACATGTCACTGGAAGCATACAAACTTGATTTTCCGTCCGTCGACATCACTTCCGGTCAAACCGGAAGTAGCCAAAAATAGCTAATTTTTTCAGGTTTTGACGCAAAATTGAAATTATAAAGTCAATGGAGACAACTTAGCCTCATTGCGTTCTTTTGTTGACGTTACTTTCGGTCAAAACAGGACGGAAGACCTACTCGTTGCTTTGCAACGAGCTTTGCTCTAGTTATTTTTAATTATTGTTTTTTTTTTCTTACCGATTTCGTGCACGCGATTTCTCGGAAACGACTCGATCGATTTTCATGAAACTTTCAGTACTGATGGAACATCAATCAAACCTGATATATATTTTTGTATTTTTATGACGTCACTTCCGGTTTTGAGATTTCTGGGATTAAGTGATTTTCAGAGGGTCACATTCTCCAGCATTTTTCTCAGAAGTGCTTTTAGATAGAAACGTAAGATTTTCAGCGATGATAGAGCAACATTTGCTGATGTGACACACACCTTTCTTATTCTCCGGAAGTGCAGCACGTCGGCGCTCGCTATGGCTCGAAAAAAAACCTATCGGGAATTTAGAAATTTTTCACACATTTTTGGCTAAATCTTTTTAAACGTTAATATTTTGTAAAAACATATAGAACAAAAGTTGTAAAGAATCGCCAAAAGGGGCCAAAAGTTTTTCCTTTATATCTCAAAAAGTATTGAGAATTTGTAATACGTCAAAGCAAAGTTGTTCAAAGCTTTGCTCTAGTTATTATTAATTATTGTCTTTTTTCTTACTGATTTTGTGCACGCGAGTTCTCGAAAACGGCTCGCTTGATTTTCATGAAACTTTCAGGACTGATAGAGCATGAAAAAAATTAGAAACGTATTTTTTTGTTTTTATGACATCACTTCCGGTTTTGAGATTTCCGCGTTTTAGTGATTTTTAGAGGGTTACTTTGTCCGGCAGTTTTCTGAAAAACCACTCAACACAGAAGCATGAGGGATGCTAGAGCAACCTTTGGAGAAGTGAATTTCGTATACCGTATAAGTGGAAATTTTAGCGAGACGCAAATTTAGCGATTTGTCCCCATAAACTGGTAATTTATTTTTAGCGAGATGTTATTTTCGCGATTTTAAAATGCATAATAAAGAAGCTATTACAAATAAAACGCAATTAATTATAGCGATATTCAATTTTAGCGATCTCGGCACCCTCGCTAATAATGCCAAAATTAAATCCTCGCTAAAATTTCTACTTATACGGTATCACAACCACCGGAAGTACGAAGTGCCGACGCTCGCTATGGCCCGAAAATAGTCCTATCAAGAATTTCAAAATTTTAAACATCTTTTCTACGATAACTTTTTAACTAGAAATATTTTGTTAAAACATGTAGAACAAAAAAGTAAAGAATTCGAAGATCTTTCAAATGATAGCTCAAAAAAAAAGGGCTGGCCACTTAATTCAGGGGCCGAATGTTTTTCCTCTATATCTCAAAAAGTATTTAGAATTTGTAATACGTCAAAGAAGAAAAGTTGTTCAAAATGTCAATCTAAATCTATTGGAGTCGTCAAAATACGTCCGGCGTCGTCACTTCCGGCCAAACCGGAAGTAGTCGGAAACGCGTTTTTTTGCCGTTCTTGACAAGTTTTTGGGTTACATATGTCTTTGGGAGCATAAAAAGTAATTTTTCGTCCCTCGTCGTCACTTACGGTCAAACCGGAAGTGGCCAATAATGGCTTATATTGAAGGTTTTGATTCAAAATTGAAATTATAAAGTCACTGGAGACTACTTAGCTCATTGCTTTCTTTTGTTCCGTCACTTCCGGTCAAAATCGGACGGAAGACCTACTCGTTGCTTTGCAACGAGCTATGCTCTAGTTATTGTTTTTTTTTCTTACCGATTTTGTGCACTCGAGTTCTCGAAAACGGCTTGCTCGATTTTCATGAAACTTTTTTTTGTTTTGATGATGTCACTTCCGGTTTTGAGATTTCCGCGTTTTAGTGATTTTCAGAGGGTCACTTTGTCCGGCAGTTTTCTGAAAAACCACTGAACACAGAAGCATGAAATTTTCAGTGATGCTAAAGCGACCTTTGGAGAAGCGAATTTCGTATATCACAACCACCGGAAGTACGAATTGCCGACGCTCGCTATGGCCCGAAAATAGTCCTATCAAGAATTTCAAAATTTTAAACACCTTTTCTACGATTACTTTTTACCTAGAAATATTTTGTTAAAACATGAAGAACAAAAAAAGTATAGAAGTTGAAGGTCTTTCTAATGATACCTCGAAAAAAGGGCTGTATCCTTAAATCAGGGGCAGAGAGGGGCCGAATGTTTTTCCTTTATATCTCAAGAAGTATTTAGAATTTGTAATACGTCAAAGACGCAAATTTGTTAAAATGTCAAGTTTAATCTACTGGAGTCGTCAAAATACGTCCGGCGTCGTCACTTCCGGCAAACCGGAAGTAGTCGGAAAACGCGTTTTTTCGCCGTTCTTGACAAGTTTTTGGGTTACATATGTCTCTGGTAGCATAAAAAGTAATTTTTCCATCCGTTGTCGTCACTTCTGGTCAAACCGGAAGTAGCAAAAAATGGCTTATTTTGAAAGTTTTAATGCAAAACTGAAATTATAAAGTCACCGGAGAGTCACCTAGCTCATAGCTTTCTCTTGTTCTGTCACCTAGCTCAGCACTTCCGGTCAAAACCGGACGGAAGACCTACTCGTTGTATTGCAACGAGCTTTGCTCTAGTTTTCTTCATATTTTTAGTCCAATATCGGTGAAACCTTAGGGGACTATAGGTTTCCTCTTAATATATCTGTCTGTCGAGCTGCGAGTGTGTCCAACTAGTTCTCACCATCTTAAACTACTTTAGTATAATCAGCAAAGACAGCTGATAATACATTTGTCAGAGTGTTTGTTATGTAAGATTTTGTAATACATGTATTAAACAAATATATCAGTACACTAAAAATGGTCTGAATAATGTAATGTTTAAAGGCAAGTCCTGTAATTTGGTTGAGGCATATATAGATAAATTATTTTACGAAATAGAAATCAACAGAAACTGTTGTGTGCTCAAGACACTTCAAGTCAGATGATTTTAAATGGACCCCAGTCAGAAAGACGCTAAATCCAGAGAGTATTCCATCTGTGTTTAATTAGGCCAAGGAGACGACACCCAGGAGACCGATCCTGAAGCACCCTCTCCCAGAGAAACGACAGAAATTGGAAGACCAGGCAGATCATCTTGAACCCTTACCTGCAGCACCTGAATTTGAAGAATGGTAAACAAAACTGTCAATTAATAAGCAAAGCATATAGATGTATTTATACAAAAATTAAATAAATTTCTCAAACTTTTCACAATCTGCAGGTATATTGTAAGTATTTGTAAAATGAAAGTATCACAAATGTTTATATGGCAACTTTCCTGATATGGTGATTTTTGAAAAAAGAAATGCATGAGAAAATAACAACGGTATGCAATGTTTATCTTCATTTTAAAAATTAATGTATGTGCATATTGTTGAAACTACTATCACTTGGTTAATTAGTTGATTTTAAGATTTTTTGTAGTTGCTCTGCTGGACAGACTGATGCTGGATCATCATTTGAGAGAATTTTAAATCATTTTCAAAAGATTATTCAATTGACAAGCTGTGAATAAAATTACTCGGTTTGCAATTGCAATATTGAATTTTGGATGATTTAATTAAACATCAGATTTGCTGGACAACATGAGAAGATGCAGGATCATCTTGATTGTATTCCAGAAAACTGATATGTAAGTAAATAACATTGTACAACAGCATAGTTCAAGAAAATCTGCAGACGTATGAAAATTTATTTCAGCTGTCCCTTGATGGAGCCCTGTGATGTATCCGACAAAAAAAATCCAGATCCTAGAACATTTGTTAAAGGAAAAAGATCAAGAAATTGGGAAACTGCAACAAAAACTAGAGATTGAAAAATTTGGAATTGAAAGATTCTCCAAAGATGATTCTATGATCGTGTTTTACACAGGCTTCATATCATTTGCCATATTTTCAGCTTTTTTGATTTTATTAAACCTGCTGCTTATTCAATGACTAGCTATTATTACAAAATGTCAGCAAACCCAAACTCAAACATTCTTGAAAGACAAAGAAATTTGTTGTTAATAGATGAACTTTTTATGATTTTGTGCCGTTTAAAATGTGGGCTTCTATGTTTAATTGTCATTTATCAACAGTCAGCAGAAAAAGTATTACTTGGACAAATTTCTTGTAATTTGCTTTGGGTAGCATTAACATTTGGCCTTCACGAGAACAAATTTACAGGAAAATGCCAGACTGCTTTAAATGTTTGTACCCAAGTACATACAATATCATTGACTGTACAGAAATCAAAACAGAGCGGCCCTCATCACTTGTTCTTGGATCAAAGTTTTATTCTGCATACAAAAGCTCTCATACTTGGAAAGGGCTAGTGGGTATTGCTCCTCATGGTGCCTTTACCTTTGTGTCAAGCCTTTATACTGGGTGTATTTCAGATGTAAAAATTACTAAACTGTGTGGTCTCATTGATTTGCTAGAGAGGGGGGACTCTGTTATGGCTGATAAGGGTTTTACCCTACAGAAGGTCTTAGAAGGAACAGGGATTGATGTTAACACACCACCATTTCTAATGAGCCAGGGACAATTCAGTGCCCAAGAGGTAGAAGAAACTCAGACAATTGCCAGACTTAGAATTCATATTGAGCGGCATATATGGAGAGTTAAAGAATTTCATTTGTTTGATGGTATTATACCTCTTAGTATGGTAGGATCAATCAACCAGCTTTGGACAGTAGCAAATATGCTTACTTTGTTTAGAGGTCCCCTTGTTAAAGACTGGTCATAGAAAGATTATATAACATTGTCAACATTGACTGCATAAATTTACATACCTGTTGCATTGAAATCTAACATCAGAAAATGTGTTTGTTTTCTTGGTAATTTTTCAATTTTTTTTTTATTGGATATTTCATTTTTGGCAAGTTTTTTCATCACAACAGGAAAAAATTTACTGAAGATTATAAGAAGTTATTGTTCTTTCAATTAAATCCAATTATTTTTTGATTTATTTTCCTCAACAGCTTCCTTATTATTTAGCTTTTTAACTGATATTGGGAATTAACTTTTGAAGAAAAACAAACAACTAGCAACATTTACAAGATTCTATTCAAATTAAATAGTGATAAAAGAAGAAAGCATCTAGTTTAGCTTTCATGTCCAACCAAACATCCTGATCAAATTTCACAAGCACCAGGTGGGACTCTTCCTGTGTCCACACAAAAGTGACACCACTCTTGTCCCGTTACAGCCATCTGCATCATGATTTGATAGAAATACTTGTGGGTCTCTTTAAGTCTGTATCCATTCTCATCCTTTTTCAAGAAGATGCAATCTGGCAGCTGATTTATTGGACACTTAATTTCGAGTAATCCATATCCTGGGTATGTGCCATGTCTGTGGCAGTGACGTTTTTGCAATATCTCGAGGGACTGATTTCATATTTGTTGTTTTCATATGAGCTAGGCAATAGAGTAGGCCGGTAATGTGTCCACATGAGGCAGATAATCCAATGGCACATGAACATTTGCTGGAATCTCGCTCATAAGTAGGCCCTTCTTTCAAAACTATCTGGAATTAATAAAACACTTTATATTGTATCAGCTCAAATATCCTTTACGACGTAAAAAAATAATAATTTTTCATTTATTTACACTCTATATTCATAATAATAGGTTACTATAGCATTCGATTCATTTCACAGTACATTTTCTAAGCTTGGAAAAGAAGACAATAGCAGTAGTAATAATAATGTGTACATGTGATAAATCTTTTTGACATAATTAACAGTCATTATGTAATAAATAGATGTATATGCACATGCAGGTATAGCTCATTTTGGATGTACATTGCCATAAAGGGCTTTCACCTCACAACAAACAAAAGCTTATACTCAACCCTATGGCAGTACTACACTACAGGGGGGGTGTTGCTAAAACGCGGAACGGAAAACGGAACGGAACGGAAAACGGAATATATTATTTTGGATTAAATTACTTAAAATACACAAATTTATCATAAACGATATATCTTGTACACATTCAATCCCCCACTATCAAATACAAGTTGATTTTGTCATGCTCAGTCTCTTATTTACAAAAGTCGCTAACATAGCATTCACATAGAATCGAATTTGAAAAGGGAGGGGGGGGGGGTAAACGAATTTGAAAAGTATTTGACAAGCAAACAACATAAAAAGAAGACAATTGTTTGATTCGGGAGGGGAGGTAAAACACAAAAAGAAAACAATTGTTTAATTCGGGAGGGGTATAAGTTCCAACTCCCAACATCTTTCAGTACTATTTTTTACGCTAACTTACTACATTTATTATATTCACAAAAAGGGTGAGAATAGGAACTTGAACGAACATTTCCGTAGTAAAAAGGTTATGATGGGGGGGGGGGCAAATATTTGATATCTAAATGAACCATGGAAAGAGAAAACAATGTTTAAAAAAAAAGATTACATTTAGGGCAAACCTTTACGGCAAGCTCGAGTAAACTTCTCTTATACACACTGGTCGTTAAAATTTTATTCAAAAATAGAGTCCTTTTTTGGATAGACAAAGTTGTGGTAGATATAATGCAGATTGCAAAATCTTTGCATTCATTGAAGTTGATTTTTTTTTTTGTTTGCGGCACATATGTGTGCATCTTTGGGGGGGGGGGGGGAGGAATATTTGAATTCGAATGACCCCGTAAGAATGAGCTTGTTTTCCCGCTCATCAGAAATGTCTTTGAAGTTGTAATAGGTCTGCCCCCCTTTTAATGTCCAAAATGTACATAAGGTTTAATAAATTAAATTTTTTATGTGGCTGTGGGCCCCTACACATGACTCGCGAATTCGACACTGCGTGCATAATCTGAATAGCATAACTACAGTGTAGTTATTAATTTTGTCTTTTCATACATTGACATTGGAAACAAATTGAAAGAGGGGGTGGGATCAACATACAACAAATTTGACTAGCAAAAAAAAAGGGGGATTCGATATGTCCTTTGCCCAAACACGAAAATCCTATTTCGTGTGTTTACGTGGGGGGGGGGTTCTTTCAGTAGCATTTTTTCCACGGAGGGTGTGTAAGACTCATGAGTATATAATAGTTTACAATTCCTTTTTATTAGAAATGACTTTTACAACAAGAATATTGCTCTTCTATCTGATTTATGTTGAATCTATATTATTTGTTTGACAAAAAAATTTCCGTTCCGTTCCGTTTTCTGTTCCGCGTTTTAGCAACACCCACTACAAGGCCCCTCGGCTGTGGGTAAATTAATAATATAACAATAATATTATGTGCGAACTATCTTTATATCTACAAAACCACAATTCAGATTAGAATGAAATTCGGTACACACATAGCCATACACAAGGTCTATAAATAATATATTGAATAAAGTTTTTCTCCTTATTTATGACGTCACAATGTGAAAATGACGTCACTATGTTGGTCACTTGTGACGAAAAATGGTTGTTTCAGTCGAACTCGTTGAACAAACGACTGTACAATTTATTGTTTATCTTAGAAATCCCTCTGAAGTATCATATTATGATTTGTACACAGTTAATTAAGATAAATGAGCTCCTATAAATTTAATTAATGATTGCATTTATCGCTTTAGTGAAGGAAGGCAGATGGTTAAAAATGATACTTGTCATCTTGCCCAGTGAGAGAAGGTTTGAAAAGAGATGTGTTTTTTATTAAGCAATTTGCTATCAAAGACCTCCAATTTACACTTCGAAAAATAGTTTAATATTTGAACAATAACATAATTATTAAATACCTAGTAAGATATCGTTTACTTTAGATTTTAAACGTATTAGTTATGATAAAAAGGAAGCACACATTCTCTATCCACCTTGAAGAAAGGTCTCTCCCCAGACAGACGATTTGTTTTTTCATGGTCGCTATGCTTATTGTTGTAAAGGGTGTTCTTATCCAACCATTCTGTTGCCGAGATTTGACCATTTCTGACAAATGAACTGTTCTTGTCATAAAAATTAACTCACAAGGAAAGTAATATAAAACTCAGAAAAATCTTTCAACTTTTGTGACAGAACGCTGCAGAGGAGGTCACGTGACCGCCAATATCACGTCATTCGCGCATGCGCAGAACGGTGCATGATGTGCATTATATTCGGAGATGAATTTAAAACATAACAAGCAAATTCAAAGAATTGTGGTCCCCCGCTTTCGGTATCTTTGTGGGTGAGATGTTATTTTTTATGACATATTATGTCTAATATGAACACCCTATCATATGTCATTTATTTAGAAATTATCATTGAAGTTGATTGTTTTGAAGGATGAAAACCCTAATCCTGACCGTAAAAAACTTATGGCAAAAGTAAAAGTTTGTTTTAAAGTAGGTCAATTCCAAGGTCAATATCAAAGGGTCAAAGTTGTTAATATCCAATGAAAGTTCTTCTCACAAGGATTAGATATGTGAAGTAAGAAAGTCCTAGCCCTTACCGTTCAAAAGTCATGGTCAAGGTTAAAGTTTTTCATAAGTACGTAAATCTTTAAGGTCAAGGTGAAAAGGTCAAAGTTGTTGATATCCAATTAAAGGTCCTGCCACAAAGAATATGTATGTGAAATATGAAAGTCCTAGTATCTATCGTTCAAAAGTTGTGTTCAAAGTTAAAGTTTCTTAAAAGTAATTAAAACTCCAATGTAAAGGTCAAAGGGTGAAAGTTGTTGGTATCCAATGAAAGGTCTTCTCAGAAGGATTACATATGTGAAGTATGAAATCCCTAGCTCTCACCGTTCAAAAGTTATGGTCAAGTTTAAAGTTTATTTATCAGTACGTAAATCTCAGAGGTCAAGGTCAAGAGGTAAGGGCTGTTGGTATCCAATGAAAGGTTCTACCACAAAGAATACATATGTGGAAAAATATATATAAAAGTCCTACATGTAGTAGCTACTGTTTAAAAGTTGTGACCAAGGTTAAAGTTAAAAAAGTAGTTAACACTCCAAGGTCAAGGTCAAAGGATAAAAGTTGATATCCAATGGAAGGTCTTTTCACATGAATTACATTTGTGAAGTACGAAAGCCTTAGTTCTCACCGTTCAAAAGTTATGATCAAGGTTAAAGTTTTTTAATAAGTACGTGAAACTCCATGGTCAAGGTCAAAAGGTCAAGGTTGTTGGTATCCAATGATAGGTCTTGCCACAAAGAATACATATTTGAAATATGAAAGTCCTAGTATCTACCATTCAAAAGTTATGGCCAAAGTAAAAGTTTGGAATTTTTGTGTAAAAAGGGGGTTTAACTCCAAGGTCAAGGTCAAAAGGTCAAATTTGGTGGTACCCAAAGAAAGGTCTTCTCACAAGGAATACACATGTGTAATATGAAAGTCATAGCTCCACAAAATCAAAAGTTATGGGCAAGGTTAAAGTTTTTGTGACGGACAGACTGACGGACAGACAGACAGACGAATGAGATTTAATGTCCCCTCGCTTTCGCGAAAGCGGGGGACAATCAACATTGAAATCAAATATTGTTTCTTTTATAGAAGATATTCAATTAGTTCGCGAACGTTTTGATCACCCCTCGTATACAGTTACTATAATTATCGAAGAGTAAACTTGACTACATTTGGCTCAAGTACTTTTTTGGCAGGGAATTCCTTTTCTGGACAACGAAATATTGAAAATTATTTAAATGACCGAATTAATCGTATTTTATCATCAACTGTTTATTTCAATATTTATATTAAAAACGACCTCCCGTACATTTTACCTGTGTAAAAGTAAGCGTCGATTGTGAAAGTCAGCGCTTCTCGAAAAAGTCCATCAAAAGGCAGTCAAAATAAATACTTGTTAACCTTTCAAAAAAAAGTCCGACAACAGTCCAAAAATAATGTAATAATATGTACATTTCATAAACTCTCTATATAGGACAGACTCTATGGCATTACATGTATATATTACGTTTCATACCCTTACCGTAATCGATCCTCTACTAAAGGGAAGCAAGATTTGAAAAATAAACAACTGTAATTTGAACTACTGAAAACACGGCTGATGATGCCCTGGTGTTCATAAGACGAACTATATATACATATATATATATATATATATATATATATATATATATATATATATATATATATATATATATATATATATATATATATATATATATATATTCAATATTTCATCATAATATCCCTGAGGCCGTGGATTAACATCGTCTATCGAGAAAATAGGGATTATTCTTTATTGGGAAAAAAAGATAAGTCACCTTCAGTCTGTGGATTTTGTAGAAATTTTGGTTGTACTTTTAGTTGCACTTTTCTAAATAATAAAATAAGGAAATTAAAACAAGAAAATATATACGTGTACTATGTAAATAAATTGAAAACCGCTTCATTAAAAATTCATCACAAATAAATATAATGACGTAAATGCATGCGTCGTGCAGATTAACTTCGAATTAATTTTTGTGCATATTCCTAAGGTTATAATTATATCAATGCATCGAAAACGCACGACATTATGGGCGTTTAAATTCTAACTGGTTTAATGATGACGAGTTACTAATTTTGTATCTATAAATTACAGCTTTTTAATTAACTTTAAAGGAGTGTAAGACATTACGATGAAGGTAAGTTGAAGAAGTGTAGAAAACATACTATCGAATTGCAGGGTTAAATTAACGGCTGATGATTTTTTTTTTCCTCAGAAATATGTCTATATTAGTAGGTGACGAAGCTGCAAAGATAAAAACGTCTTCTTACATTTCTTTAAAACTGATTTTGGCAAAAGTCGAAGACAAGCTTTAAGAAAGATATATCGAATTATTGCTGTAACTTTAAAAAAAAATCATGTTCTGTATGTTGACGCAAAAATATTTTAGCTGTTCAAGTTTCAACATTCTACTATCAATTTGATAAAACAAGCCAAAATTTCCACTATTCCTAATTCTTCCATCCCTTAATTTAAATCTGCACTTTACGGGACAACCGTACGCCGAAGAAAAAAAATAAAATTATAAATCGTTCTCATTAAAATAAATAAAAATATTTTGTATTGCTCTTTCTGTCATTAAATGCAGACTATAAATGTTATTTCATAAAGTGTGTCTAATTTAATTTTAATTTAATTTTGGTTCAATTTCTCTGTACATTAATTTGATTAAGAGCAATGATATACTCTTTAATTTCACAAACTGTACTCAAAGAAATTTGGTTTTTGAAAAAAATAAAATTTTCACTTATTTTAAAAGATGTTTATTAAAAATATATCTATCATTTGTTTACAACGGCATATATTGGGGAAATGTACTGATTAAGAACAGAAGAGCTATTATAGTAACTCGGGACAGCGTTGTGAGCTATTATAGTAACTCGGGACAGCGTTGTGAGCCATGAGCCTCTTGTTTCATATATCACTAATGAATTAGTTGTCAGGTGCATTTGTCATTATGTTGCTTTTGGTATGTATGGAACTGTTCACTACACCCGTGGAAGGAGGAAGAAGAAAAAAACGAAAATGAAAACGAAGAGAGGAAAACAAAAATTCAAATCTAAGTCGAAACGCAGCATCCAACAACAGAACAGCGATCTTCTTCTGTATGTATTAGTTTTTACCTTCTACAGTATTTATTGTGTTATAAGTTTTGCTAAAATTCAATGTTCATTTAATCTACTGAAATTCTGATAAAACGATTCGAGGGAGATGCTACAGCAAAAAATTCTGTCTTACCTGTGAGTTTCTGAACAAAAACATATAGGTGTCACAAGAGTATTAAATTCTGCTATATATTCCACCAAAAATGCACAAGTTTGATTAGAAGTAATTCATTCAAAACAAACTTCTGAGAAGTTCCCTTTTCATATCTTGTAAAACCATTCTTTATAAAGAGTTTATTACCAAAAAAATACATAGCCATCCAGCAAGGCAGGCAAATTTGTTTCGGTCGAAGTCGAACAGGTGCTGGAAAATCTAGTCCAAGGCCTAATCACTCCCCACTCTTGACAGTATATAGAAAAATCAGCACGCCCTAAATTTTAAGAAATCTGGTCAATACAGGAAGTTGTTTTTCATCTCATAAAAAAAATTCAGCCCCTGTCTCGTATCAAAATGCCCGAATCGGAAGGGGAGATTCCGGGATTATTTTGAGTCAGACATGATCGATTTGAACTCAAGTGAAATACTGTTATGACACCTATACAGCTGTACATGTATGTGGCAAGTCCCAAATATCGGACCTTTTCCATGCCTTTCTTTAAAAATGATAATGATGTCGATATCTGACATGGCAGGAAAACGTGAACACCGATGTCTCCTCCTGTTTTCCAATTTTGCGTTAATATTTTGCTAAATATCAAGTTATAGATATTCCAAAAATTCGGTTTCAAAAAATTTTTTAATTGAAGGATATCTTTAGAGAAAGGTAAAGAACATAATATATTATAATGTTAATTTTTGTTTCTAGGTTTATTTGTGCTTTTGTGCGTAGTTTGTTATCAAAAATACATCAATGAGGCAGATGTATGTAAATTTACAGAAAAAATGCTTATATGACCATAAGTTATTTGTGCAAATTATCGGTCGCAGGACTGTGACCAGATTTTGTAATGTTGTGTTAGAGTTGTGGATATTAGCTGATTTTTTTTAATTAAAAAAACTATTAATTAGGAAAAACATACCTTTTATTTTTTTTTTGGCAGAAAAATACTCCATGCTCCAAGTGTCAACTTCCAGCTTCGTTGACCTGATCAGATGAAGGAATTATATGATTTATGGAAAATCGAGAATGAAGATAAACAATAAATATTTAAGCACCTTTGCTTTTTAAGTTTAATTTCTAGTTTTCTCAGAAGTAAAGTACTTAATTATCTTGATATAATTGTATTTGATTGATTGTATATTGTTTAATTCCCTCTCGAGATTTTTCACTCATTTTGAGACTCCATAACTTGCCGGTGGAGAGCTGCAAATTTTGTCCTGTACTTAGGGTCATTAAGCAGGGAGGGTTCTTTTTCGTGCCAACACCTACACTAACTGCTACATTGGACCTCAGTTTATCCTAAGGACCACTTTGGGATTGGAACCCGCCACGTACGGATCAACTTCTTTCTTCGCGATTGTACAGCATATCTCTATCCACTGCGACATGCGGGCGACGATATTGTATTTGGACTAACAGAACCAACTATTTCTCAATGGACTTTGATTTAAAATTAAGCTCATTGTCAGCAATTCATTTGAGAAGAATGACTGTCTTGCCCTTCGAGATCATGCAAAACAAAATATGCCAGAAAAAAATAAACATTTTCATTGAAATTTAACATTCAATTACACTAAAGTTCAAGTGCCTGTTCTTCGAGAAAGGCATTGTCATGATAATTCTTGTTAATAACATGAAAGCATCCCCAGGTGGTGTAGATTCAAGTTTCAAATCAAGACTCCCCAAGCCAGGGTACCCCTTCAGTCTGGATGTTTTCAAGCTAAGAATTTTTTTTCATGCAGTAGTTCATTTAATTTTTGATAGATATTGAACTTTTTTCACTAAGTCACTCTTTTACAAAGACATATATGCAGTACTGCCTTTGTCCACAGAACTCTAAGCCTAAAACTATACTGACGGACTTTAAAAACGCAACACCTAATAATATTTGGTATTATTAAGAACTATATGCGGTATATTGCATATATTTGCCCCCACAAAAGTCAAATTTTGAAAACTTCCAGAAATGTGCTGAATTCAATAAATTGTATGAGAAATATAAATTAACAGAAAATATTATAGTTTCAAAGCAGTGTATTCAAAATTTTTGTTTTTATGACGTCACAAACTAGTCCAATTTTATATCCTTTTTCAGAAAGAGGACAAAATGGACAAAATTTCAACAATTTTAGCTTTAAAATTTATAGAGTGCAAGTTTGTTCAGGAACAATATTGACATATTTTATTGATATTATCATTCTACACATTATATCAAAATATTGATCCTGAACACACATGCGCTTGGTGACTTTTACTCAAAATATCGACGAAATATGTATATTTTTCTGTAAAATTCATAAAAAACTGAAATTTACGGCATGTTTGTCACGTCATTACGTACTTATGACGTCATTACTTATGAAAATATTCAGTGCTTTGAAGTCAGCATATACTCCCCTGTTTAAGAACTTAATTAAATATATCTCCATCAAAGTTTGATTTGGGGGGCAAATATTGGTTATTACCGAATAAAGTTCTTTATTCATATATCTAGTAAACAAATTATTTCTTGTATACATTCAACCATGTTCAATGTTCATTGTTCTTTAATTTTCAACACCCTTTTATTCACAAAAGGGGTACAACTGAAAAGAATGTCAAAGAGGGGTGCGTCAAAAATGTGGTTTTGATCACTAATACCGTGTATGTCCTCCATTGGCACGAGTTACGGCGCGCAGGCGACGTGTCATTGACTGGCAGACACTTCGAAAAGTCTTTTGAGGAATATTCTGCCACTCCTCCAACAAGGCATTCTCAAGTTCCTGTGGGTTCTGAGGCTAAGACTGGCGTCTGCGCACACGTCTCCCCAGCTCGTCCCACAAATGTTCAATCGGATTTAAGTCTGGAGACAAAGCTGGCCAATCAAGGACGTTGATGCCGATCGTTTGCAGAAAATTTTGCGTTAATCTTGCCGTATGTTCATATTCCGTATGCGCATTGTCCTGTTGAAAAATAAGCCTGTTGGCTTGTCTATGCTGATACAATAATGGTGCTAAAACAGGCTGGAGAATTTCGTCTACGTACCTCCTGGCAGTGAGAGTTCCGTTCAAAATTACCAGTTGTGAACGAAAATGGTGGTTTATCGCACCCCAGACCATGACGCCACCCCCTCCATATCTGTCGCGTTCAAGTACACAATTGTCCACAAAATGTTCATGTAAACGACGGTAAACTAGACATCTGCCGTCTGCATTGCTAACATTAAACTTAGACTCATCTGAAAATACAACCTGTGTCTTATTCCTGCGTTGATTCAGATTCTGCCTGGTCCATAGCAATCTGTTACGTCGGTGATGCTTCTTTAGTTGTGGCCCTTTGTAAGGTCTTCTGCACCGAATCCCATGGCGTTTTAGTATTCTGGAAACTGTTCTAGGATGTATAGGCCTCCCATGACGTCCAATAATTTCCCTCGCCGTGGTCGCAGCTGCCGTAAAACGTTCTCGCAAATAACATTGGCGTATGTACGCCTGTTGACGTGGTGTTGTCACACGCGGTTGACCTGGTCTTGGAAGATCATTTATTGTTCCTGTCTGATGAAACCGATGCAGCAACCGGCTAATTGTACAGGGATGGACGTTAAAGCGCCTTGCAACTTCCCGCCTGCTTGCAGCAGACCGAGTGCTCGATTTCGCATTTCATTATTTAACCGCGGCATTATCTTTATTTCGATTTCTTCTGTTAGTGGTGACTATCCTTTCATCGACAAAGTTGATTGATCACGACAAAACCCCCTTTTCACTTTTCCATATGTTTTAAAAAAGGCCCGAATATCTCGTGCAATACTACTCACATCATGAAAACAACAAGCTAATTCAGAGAATTCGTGTCCCCCGCTTAGGGAAAAAGTCGGCTCCCCCTGACTGAATTTGTAGAATTATTAAATGTATACATGTATACTGAAGGAAATAAAATACATGTATGTCAATATGCATATAAAGATTTGATTGCTTATTCTTTATTATGTGTATAGAAGATTTTTTCATATGGAATATTTATCACTCTGTAATGATGATTTTATGAGTTTGTACAAGGCAGACCTCATAAATTTATTTTTCATTTCACATGCTGAATACTATCATTTAGTCAAAAAAAAAGTATTTAAAAAAAAAAGAAAAAAAAGAACGGTCCGACCGAGATTCGATCCCGGGACCTCTCACATTTGAAGCTAGAGACATAACCACTAGACCACGGAGACGCTTTACACGTAGTGAAGTATATGCAGAACTGAAGTCACATACATGTATATATTCATGTTTTCATGTTCGGTATTCTCAAAATTTTACACAATCCATGGTGTTTGATTTATTTAGCCTTTATTAAACAGTTCTAATAGATGTAATAAGAACATAAAGTCCGCCGAGAACCTGTTTTATACGCAATAACTCTCCTCATGCCCCTGCGCTAAAAATAGCGACATGTAATACTATAAATACTAATAAAACAAACGGGGTGGGGCACTTTGAGAGGGGCGAGAGACGTCCTAGGGAGTTTTGGTATAAAATTACATTGCATCAGCTCAAAATCTTCTTGAAATATCGCCCGGAAATGATAGTGTTACACACAGACAGAATGTATAAATTTACGACCTTGAACTTTGACTTTTTGACCTCAAAATCAATAGGGGTCTTCTTTAGGCCACAGGGAGTTGTTATGTAAAATTTCATTGCAATAGCTCAAATGGTTCTAGAGATATCGTGTGGAAACGAAAGTGTATTAACAGACAGAATTTGCTTATTTATGACCTTGACCTTTGACCTTTTGATCTCAAAATCAATAGGGGTCTTCTTTAGTCCATAGGGAGTTGCTATGCTAAATTTCATTGCAAAAGCTCAAAGGGTTCTCGAGATATCGTGTGGAAACGAAAGCGTTACAGACAGACAGAAAGACGGACGGACGGACGGACGGACAAACCCAAATTAATATCCCCCACTTTTCAAGCGGGGGACAACTAGCACAGGTAAGTCGGGTAGTGGAATTTAAAAATCAGCACTATATATGGTGAACGAAGATTGCAATAAAAGTTTTCAATATTTTTTGAAAAATAATTATGATGTTGCGTTTTTAAAGTTCGTCAGTATATTTCAAGGAACTTTATTCGGTAGTAACCGATATTTGTCCCCGAAATCAAATTTTGACGGAGAAATATTCTATTATGTTCTTAAACAGGGGGATATATGCTGTCTTCATTACACTAAATATTTTTTAAAGCAATGACGTAAATTTAAAATTTCTATGATTTCCACAGAAAAATGAATATGTTACGTCGACACACCGAGCGCGGGTCTGATCAGGATCAATATTTTGATATGCTGCATAGAATGATAATATCAATGAAATATGTAAATATTGTTCCTGGGCAAACTTGCACTCTATAAGTTTTAAAGCTAAAATTGTTGAAATTTTGTCCTCTTTCTAAAGAATTATATAAAATCAAACTAGTTTGTTACGTCGTAACAACGAAAATTGTCAATCAACTACTTTGAAAATTTTGTATATTCTGTTAATTAATGTTTCTCGTAAATTTATAGAATTCAGCAAATTTCAAGAATTTTTTCAAAATTTGACCTTTGTGGGGGCCAATATATGCAGTATACCGCATATAGTTCTTTGAAAATCGATTTCATATATATTTTATATGTGTTTTTAATTTAATTTTGAAAATTTATGAGTAAAATATGAACATAAGAACTTTGTTTTGAAAACATTACATTGAGCGTATGCTATCTTGACGTCTTCGACAGGTTTCAAACTAGGAACTTATAACTCCCTACAAAAAAGAGGGTAATTTAGAATCACCTTGTCTGCCTGTCTATACGTCCACACAGCCTGTCACCGCAACTTCCGTGGGCTATATCTTTGATAAAAAGAAAATAAAGAAAGCCCATACTGATTACAAAATTGCTTGTGACCGGACAATGTCTTTAACAGGTCGGAGAGAATACTCGAAATCGGGTATTATCCGTGAAATCGCGTATAATACTCGATATTAGGGTATCGTTGAATCCGCGATATCGGGTATTCCGTGCAACTTTCTATAAAAACTAAAGAATAAAGCAACGGCGCATTATGCCAGTAACTGTTACTTGTACATCAGTATCTTGTGGATTTATTTTTATTAAACCTAATTCATACGGTTGTCAAACAAGTTTAAAATCACACGACAAACACTGCTGGGGTAACAAAGAGGACACAATGGCGTTATTATTTTTCAATATAATTTCTAAAAAAAAAAAAAAAAAAAAAACTACACTTCGATTTTCTTTATTTCCCATTAAAGTATTCTATATACTTAATTTTCTAATTTGTGCACTTTTCACAAAACGTGAAATTTTAAAGAAATTAAACGACTAACGCCGTGTTATGTATTTTTACTGAAAAATGTATGGCGCCCCTTTTAAGTGAAATATAAATTATTCCTAAAAGTTAGAGAGTATAGTATAAGCGAGTCATAATTGTATATCTCTGCCATAATAGAATACCAACGTTATTATAAAGAAGAATATAAAATAAGATTAAATAAATACCCATGGGAAAATAGTTTGAAAATAGCTAATTGAAGGTGAGTATTTTTTTTATGTCAATTTAGCATGAAATTTTTATTCAAAGACACCATAATTTTTTTGGCTGCATTTAAATCGATACAAGGTATGCTGTTTTACCTTTATTTTATGCATTTGTCATAGAAGTCATATGAACAGGATTTTCTTGTTTTTTTTTTGTTTTTTTTTTTGGCGGGGGGGGGGGGTGTAAATAAAAGTCAAATGTGTACATCTTTTCATGAGCTTATAACACATTGAATTTCTCAATATAGATAGAGTCATATTGAAATATGAATTACATGGTCAAGTTTTCACATTTCTTATAGTTTTTACGTTTATGAACACGTGAATGAACAAAATGAAATAATGGAGTGTTCAATTGCCTTGGAAACTCTTGCCTTTTGGGAATATAATTCCTCATCGGACATTAAAATTTCATAGAAATCGTAGCCACTTCCTTTTTTTATTATACTATTTGACAGACAGGGTAAATTTTACCTTTTTACCTTCTATATTTTTTTATATCGCTATCTGATACCTCATCATAATATGCTAATGCAACGAACTATCTGATTGGTTCTAGACAATATGTCACAGTTTTCCTTATGTTATCTATGATATGTATTACTCATGGCAATAACTTTTCCTAATACTCATCTATAATGAAAAAATGTGTTTAAAAAATAAAATTCTAGTTACTTGTAGTCTCATATTGTGTTAGAAAATAACAGGTTGCTTTTTGTTGACCTACAATGATTTTTATTTGATGAACAAGTAGAGCTTTTTAAAAAAGCTTCCCGTCTTTAGCAACAATCTTAAACGGTAAACTGATCTACACCTATCAAGCCGCATAATTCTTTTGAATTTTGTATTTCTACATTAGCCTTTTACTGGCATTAGCTCTACCACGGTTGTCGCTCGGTCATCTCCGTAAACTTTGACTGGCCGTGAACTTTCGGCAAACCTCGGCTGATTCCATTCCCTTCTTCAAACAAGAAAGGGGAAAAGAATAATTACAAATTGTAAAGCCTGCAAGCTATAAAAATCAAATTTTATTTCTAATGAAATTAAAGAGACCTTTTTATCTATTGCTATAAAAAAATACCATGTTATTAAGAATTAACAACTGCTGATTTTGCTGTTCGTTTTGTCATTTTTTTAAGATTCGAAATCTTGCAAAATTGTTAAGTCGTACGAAAATTAGATCATCAGAAAGTTATATCCCTTGCCTTGAACAGCATTTCAACCAATGAAATAATTGAAAATTTTCTCATCATGCAATTTCTACCAATCACAAAAGAGAGGAAGTGCATAGTCCAAAGACTGTAAAAAACTTCAACTATACAATACCGTCTTCCAAGGAAGACGGTAATAAATCTTCCCTACGATTAAAAATATATGACCGAGTTTAACCGACCGTGACATTCAAAGAGAGGTCTCTTGGACTCATGTAGAACACAGTCGATATTGTTTTGTCTGAGGTGGTCAAGAAGCCTTTAGCCCCCCCCCCCCCTTTGAAGTCGCCAAGAAATGGTAAAGTATGACTTAGCGAAATTAAACGATCAACAGTTATGTTCTCTCATAAGCTGTATTCCTGAAACTATCACTGTCTCTGCTAAAATGTTGAAGACATATTCTGCAAATGTGTTTGAATGATAAAAGATTTTCAAAAAAAGAGAAAGAGGGTTCTTTTAGCCGAAATTTTAGACATTTTTATCATTACATTATTTATACATTCATAAATAAATTTGATTTTATGCAAAAGATGAATGTGAAAGTAATTAATGACGCATAATTAGATACGATAGACAATCCCTTGTTTATACATGGCATCATATCAGGTGTGTGCAATGTGTTTCCGTATAATTTGATTAATTACAAATTGTTAATTTTTGTCGTGTTGATGTGGAATTATTATAAATTCCCGAATTCTGATACTTTACAATTCTGTTGTGTTGGGAATGAACATTAGGAAGATGCATATACTTTCAACATAAGGAAAAATATAAAGCAAATCGAAAGCCTTTTTGTGTGCAGATCATGAAATGTAATGCGCTCCAGGGGTACCGGGGTTACACCGGTATTTGTTGTCCCGAGCGCATTAATCTGGACGCCCAAATTCTTACTTGGCTAGTGATACCTTTAGAAAACATGTGTATCTAGATGAAAGTTAACTCGGCAACATGCGCCATCCCATTGTTTAAGTTTTATTAGATGATTACACCTCCTATACCCGATTTCGCGGATTCAACGATACCCTAATATCGAGTATTATACGCGATTTCACGGATAATACCCGATTTCGAGTATTCTTTCGGACCTGTATCATTGAATCCGCAAATGTTATATTCTTATACAAGATCATTGTGTAAACAAGACCTCCATGGACAACAACGCTCTTCTGTGTCACTATGGCCATACTGTTCTTGACCAGTTTCGACTATCCTGCAAAGTGGTTCTTTTGAAGAATATTTCCATATATATTTCAGTGTAAAACTTGGGTTCCCCAAAATGACCCCACGGTACACCTTAGTGTCATGATTTGAATAATTAGGCATGCACAATAATCCCCCACGGGTGCTTTCATATAAGGTTCAACTTTAAGGTAACTGTGTACACATTATTATACTCTAGTGCAAAGGAATTTCCTAGGTAGACCGTACACTTTACAGCCGTTTGTTGAACGAATGCGACCGAGTAAACATTTTTTTGTCATATTGATTGATTGTATGTTGTTTAACGTCCCTCTCGACATTTTTTTCCTCATATGGAGACGCCACTACTTGCCGGTGGAGGGCTACAAATTTTGTCGTATGCACGGCACTCATGGCCTTTGAGCAGTGAGGGGATCTTTTTCGTGCCAGCACCTACTGCGACACGGGGCCTCGGTTTTTACGGTCTCATCCTAAGGACCGGTCTCCACGTCCCGCAGTGGGATTCGAACCCGCGACGTAAGGATTGACTCCTTACTTCGCAACTCTAGAGCAGACGCTCCAACCACTGCGCCACGCGTGCGACTTTTTTTTTCATAAGTAATTTACATACTGGCTTAATTTTAACAATGTGACTTCACAACAAACAATGAGCAACACATTATGCAGCATATGTTTTATTTTATTCTGAATTATGCTTTTTCAGTTGTAGGGATTTTTTTTATCACCCTCGTATTTCTATGTAAAACTTTAATTCTCCACTATGGCGCCACCCATAATCCGGGGGCCAAGAATTGAATAATTTAGAATCTACGCTTCTCCAGAATACTGCAACATAAGACATAAAAATATTTTGTTTATTGCGTCAATAAATACGATCTCCCCAAAGACATCCCAAAAGATCAAATGTGCTATGTACGCTTCAACAGGTAACTGAAACTACTATACGATGGACATATGCATGTTTATCATTTCTCCAAAACTTTTCTTATTATCATTGGAATTAAAAATTGTGCATAATTGTTTTATTCGTTTTTATAAAATGTTGATTAATTTTCATGAAATTATCTCTGTTCTTTATGAAGTAAATGTAATTTCCGTAAAGCCCTCGTACACGTATATGACAATTGTCTTGATTCCCAATAAACTGTTATGAACACCGACTGACTAATATATCATTTTCCTGTAAGTGCTATGCTTTAAATATAAAGACGTCTTTCGTTTAAGAGGCGTTGATGTTTATTTAATTTAATGAAAGGAAATACAAAGAACATTTCATTGGCGGTTTTAGAGGGGGCGTCCACTGCATTTGGTAAACATTCATTTCACTTTTTGAAAATACATTAAATTAAAAAAAAAAAAACGGAACTTAATTTTTTTTAAATATTTTATTCTGAGTGATAGTTTATCTATAATCAAACTAAACCCACAGTATTGTTCGAGTTTTGGAAAATTGAAAATGGTGACAAAGTTAAACTTCAATCGAAGCCACTCGATTAATTGCATCACGTAACCTAAAACACAATTATTCCTCAAGTATACTATAAAAGAACCAAATAAAACGGTGTTTAAGAAGTACCAAAAGTTCTGTACTATTATTAAAAAGTGAATTTTGCATTTAGTTCGGTTCACAAGTATCGAAATCAACCCAATTCTCAGTTTTCAATCCTGGCACGTAAAATATCCAAGTCGTGAAAAAAGCTGAAAAACTTCCAATACTTCAAACTAATGTATATTGTGATTTTTTTTTATGTCTATTAAAAGATGATAACCATTTAAAGTAGTAACATGAGTTTTGCAGATGTGTATGTACTTGATAATTCCATTGTGTTTTGTAAGCAAGTGATCATGTCCTACCTTGTATACGTCGCATCTGAAAATAAGCGCTTCTGAATCCCGAATCTTCTCATGGCCTCCGCACTGGATTGATTTACATCGTATTTTATGTTGCATTTAATCGCCCGCATGGCGCAGTTGTTACAGCGTCTGCTCTAGTTGATCCTTACGTCGCGGGTTCCAATCCCACTGTGGGATGTGGAGACCGGTCTATCGGATTAGATCGTTTAAACCAAAGCTTTAAGTCGCAGTAGGTGATGGCATGAAAAAGATCCTTCACTGCTCAATGGTCCTGAATGCCGAGCATAGGACAAAGTTCTCAACTCTCCCCTGCAGTTGGTGGCGTCTTCATACGGGGGAAAATTCGTGAGAGGGACGTGAAACAACATACTATCAGTCAATCTGTTGCATTTAAAACATCCGTCTAGTTTGGTTCCATAATGATTGTATGTCCTTCAAAGTATTCCCTAGTTGATTGTATATTGTTTAATGTCCCTCTCGAGAATTTTTCATTCATACGGAGACGCCACCACTTGCCGTTAGACAAGTGCAAATTTGTTCTATACTCGACACTCAGGGCCATTGAGCTGGGGGATCTTTTTCGTGTCAGCACATACTGCGGCACGGGACCTCGATTTTACGGTCTCGCCGATCTTCACGTCCAACAGTATGATTCGAAACCGCGACGTGAGGATAAATCTCCTTATATTCGCGACTCTAAAGCATACTCTCTAGCCACTGCACCACGCGGGCGACTCTCCTAGTTGAAAAAAAATCTTTTCACCTAGTTTGGCTACCAAAGTGGGATCAATTATGCAAGACCTAACTTGTCTGACAATTCCTGGACTCTTCCAATAGTTGAAGAGTTTCTTCCAATAGAATTTTTAAAAACCTATACTTTTTCAGGGATTATTTTGCTTCACACCGAAATCTATTCAGGTGATGTAAGTACGTCCTGTATGTCCAAAAGAGAAAAAACTGTACGTTGCTTTAAATTTATAAATATTGTACTGACGTTGATTTTTCAAATTGATACTTATTTTTTCTCATGTTTACTTAATAAGTAATAAGTTACAATAATGGTAGTAATAACGGATTTTGTACGGGTTACTCGAACCCTTTAATCTGCATTCTTTCTCCTAAATATTTTCAATAGAACCCTTACATCTGCATTCTTTCTCCTAAATATTTTTAAATACCACCTTCCCTTCTCTCTGAAATGCAAGCTTTAACTGATTATTATTCAAGCAAGATTGTGCTACCTTTTTCAACATATAACTAGAAATACAATTTTGCAATGGTGCAATGAAATCAAACATTCATCTGGATCAAACTTATAAGCTGGATATGGAGATAAAAAACAGTATTCAATATCAAAGTCCATAAACCAATACAAAATAGGAGCAGAGCAAAAATGAACCTCCGAAACATCCGAGGTGGGGTCAGGTGCCATGGAAGAGTAAGCATCCACTGCTGACCGGTCACACTATTTTCTGCAAAATTTGCATTAAAACCGCGTTTTGAAAGAGTGCCTTCATAATTTGTGATGGTTGACTAATGCCTGCAGAATTTTTACATCCTCTGTTGCTTAATGTGCCTCCTCTTCCTACCCTAAGGTTCACGTTCAGGTGCATGATTCTCAGGTGACCTATAAGGCCCATGGGCCTCTTGTTTATAGAAATATGCCACTCATTCATACATCCATCATACATTGTCGGTTCCGTATAAATAATCGTTTTATGTTTATTTTACTAAAAAAAGAATTGAATGTATATTTTACATCTCTTCTTTAATTGATAGATTATCCATTTCTTTTATCAGGTATCAGAACAACTGACAGGACAGATACACATATAGCTCAAATTACAAGGTCAAAACTATTGGTACCCCAGGGAATATCTTGTAACAATTAACACACGTAGAAAATGAATTTCCTAGCACTAACTGAGAGTTATGGCCAAGGTTTGAAATTTTTTCAAAAGGTCAAAACCCAAGATCATAGTGTGGAAATTGTTGGTACTTTAGGGAAAGTCTTCTGACAATAAATGCTCATTTGCTGTTGAAAGATTAAGGTCAAAAGTTTCCGTTTTGTAAAATTCAGCAAAACTGGGTTCAACCCCATGATGAGGAGGTCAGATGAGAAAGTTTAAAGTACTCAAATAAAGGAATGAACATGAGAAATACGAATTAATAGCTCTAACCAATTACAATGTATGGGTAACCTGCGTTGCGCAGTGTTAAGAGCGGTAGAAAAGCGAAATATGGAGTTAATTGATCCCTAAATCGCAGGTTCGAATCCCAATATGGGATGTAGAAACCCGGTCGTTTGGATGAAACCGTTTAACCGAGGCCCTGAGTTGCAGGATGTGCTTGTACGAAAAATGCACAATGGCAGTAAGGTATAGGACAAAATTGTAAGTGATGGCGTCTCCATATGAATTAATGACAAATTGATGAAACAAGGATTTTAGCAGTCTTAAATTCATCATTTCAAAAGTTCTGTGGTCGATACACTTACCCTTTTCAGCAAATACATTTCATCAATGAGACAAATGCTTACTGATATTTTTTAGACTAATTGTTTTGAATAATGTAAACACTTAATTAAATACGGATTTTCCGTTATTTCCCGGCAAGGAGCACAAGACGGAAGTGACCGGTCGGCAGTGAATGCTCAACTCCTCCATGGCATCTGCTGATCCCACCTCTGATGTTTCGGAGGTCTATGTTTGCTCTTTTCCTATTTTCCATTGTTTATGGTCAAGGTTAATATTTTATGCGGTCGGACAAAGCAGATCTGTACCAATATCATTGACTAAATGTTGCAGTATGCTGTCAATAGGTATCATATTAGAATGCGGATCCATTGATACATTATCTCTTTCTGTAAATGTAGCATCTGTCGTCATGAACCAAAATATTCACCTAATCTGAATTATTAAAGTGCCCTCTTTACAAGGTTTTGGTATATTGCAGAAAAGTACTGTATTAAAATTTGTTATTTTTAAAATTTATATTACTTGACAACAAATCTGAAATCGCTTCTCCGGCAACATTTAGTTATAAGGTCACCTGAGTAAACTCAGGTGACCTATTGCTATCTGTTTTCGTCCGTCGTCGTGTGTTAACATTTGAACATTTTCATCTTCTTCTCTGCAACCACTGAACCAATTTCAACCAAATTTGGCACAAAGCATCTATGGGTAAAGAGGAACAAAACTTGTGAATTTTATGGTCCCTGCCCCTCTGAGGCCTGGGGGTGGGGCAAAAACCACTAAAATTAATGCAATTTTTAAAAATCTTCTTCTTTACTCCTGGACATCAAGCTGTCAAACTGTTTGCATGATTGTAATCAGCATTGAGTCCTCTACCAAAATTGTGAAATTCATGGCCCTGGGGTCAGGGATTCTAGTGCTAGGGCGGGGCTATATAAGTATATAGTGAAAATGCATTATTTCTTTGAAAATCTTCTTCTCTGCTACTGGGTATTAAATAAACCAAAAAAGTACATAGTTATTATGAGCAAGAGTGCCTCTACCAAAATTGTGAATTTTATGGCCCCAGGGTCAGGGGTTCTGGTGTTAGGGCGGGGCTCTATTGATTATATAGTGAAAATACATTAAATCTTTGAAAGTTTTCTTCTCTGCTCCTGGGTATTAAGCATATTAACTATATAGTTATGATGAGCAAGGGCCCTAATCTTCCAGAATTGTGAATTTCAAGACCTAAGGTTCAGGGGTACCATAGGAGGGGGGGGGGCTGTACTTATTTATTGAAACTGGATGAATTGTTTGAAATCTGCTCCTTGGTATTAATCAATTATTTTTGAAAAGCAAGCGTGCCTTTTCAAAAATTGTGCAATGTGTGGATGTAGGCCTAAGGGTCAGGGGTTCATGTGTGATAGGGGCATTGCTGAATATTACTGATTACTTGAAATGCATTTTTTGTTCCCCTATCCTGCCTATGGGTAAGTAAACAAACTATGCAACTGCTAAGTGTATTGTTATGATGATCAATGGTGCCTCTTTCAAAATTGTGAACGCCATAGCATCTGGCTTAAACATGAATCAAATTCAATCACTGGAAAGTTGTTGTATAATGCTCAGGTGACCTATAAGGCCCATGAGCCTCTTGCATCCCCTTGCAAACGAAGTTCGGGGTTTAGAGGTATCACCTTGTGCATCTGTCTATGTAAATGTGTCCGGTCATTATCTCAAAACAATCGACTACTTCAAGACTGCTTGTGGCCTAGGGTATGTTATGACCTTGACCCAAGGTCATTTGAACAAGTTGAAGGTAACTGACAAAAAATTTATAATTCGCATTCGGTCCATATCTTTCTATCTTTTAAGCTTAAAATGAGGGGGAACGGATAGTTGGTACAGTTCCGGGCCTGAGTGTCAGCTCTGTCTTGAATCCACTCCACCACTGTTGGTATCCCTCAAAGTATGTTGGGGCTATCAAGTGGTTTCCACAACTAACGAAAGTATCCACCCCCACGCTTCCAATCCTTCCGAGTGGAGGATACGAATCTGTACCATTTTTTTCTAACACTTTGGACTGACGGGAATTAATGCAGAGAGGTATTTATACTGTTCGTGTTTTTGTATCAGTCGTCAACACATCTTCACACCATTCTTTCCTCAAATTCTTGATGTGACGTCACATCCGATCTCTCGAGGCGCGATTGACGGAATCTCACCAATTACAATTGTCTTATTTTTAACCAAAACAATAAAAAAGTCTTATATGTTATATACTAAAAGAATTGACCAGTTTATATATATATAAACTGTATATATATATATATATATATATTTATATATATATATATATATATATATATATATATATATATATATATATATATACTGTAAAAGTGGTTGTTTACACTGGTTGTTAAGTACGCATTTGTGATAGTCAACCATTACGCGTGGGTGTAAAATACGCGGTCGTGCGATATACCGCGAATAATTTACGCGTTTCTTCTTGCTAACAGCGTGTGCGAGTTATTTCCCTTTTTATAAACAAGCTAGGTTTACAAGTACATTAAATGCAAGAATGAATACCGAGTAGATTTTGAGAACTTTCACAGCATTCTGAAGCCCCTGTAATAAATCGATTTCACTTTGAAAGGCAATGTCCATCGGTCTCGATGTCTATTTTGAATTACTGCATAACTTCAACACCTTCTAAGAAACAGGGACTTTGTCTTCCTAATCCTCAGCATACGCCAGAAAAACGAACTTTGATTGAAAATTTAAATAATATTGTGAATGAAGAGTATAAAAAAACTCCGGAGTCCGGCAAAAAGAGGAAAAGGGGGTCATATCAACATTACACTGCAGAACAAAAGGCGAAAATGGGACGATACGCGATCGACAATGGCCCAGCGAAAGCGGCGAAATATTTTTCAGAAAAATTAGGGGTAAAAATAAACGAAAGCTCGATTAAAACAATTCGCCGGCAATATTTGTTAAGGCAGAAACTTTCCACAGAGCCGTTGAAAGAAGTGGTCCCTAAGAAAAGAGGTCGTCCCAAACTACTTGGTGATGAACTGGATAAAACTGTTTGTGATTATATAAAGGATTTGAGAGAGGCTGGCGGTGTAATTAATACCAACATTATATATATATATATATATATATATATATATATATATATATATATATATATATATATATATATATATATTTGAGATAAATCAGGGGTTCAAAATTCCTCAAGCCCGACGTCCCGGACTAACAAATTCCGGATCCGGACTCGGCATTTAGAATTCGCCAAAGTCCTGGGACTTGGCTATGTTTTTTGTTTATCTTTTTTTTTAAGTTAAAAAAATGATCGTAAAACTAAAAATAAAGCAAATTCTCAAATGTATTACGTAAAAATGTGGGTTTGTGGTCGTTAAAATACCCATAAAACATTACGAACGTTTCGAAAATACAATCCGTCTTTTTATTTTCCGTTGCGGTTAGATTCTTGCTTTTACGCAATTCCTCATGTTTCCTCCTATATGACAAACGGCAATTAGTCTATTAGTTTTTTAAATTTCGGTTTTAGCTTTGACTTACAGCACATTCTAACTGCTATTTATTGTAACAGATGGTTTATTCAGTAGAGTTATTTTAATGTACCAATAATCTATCAGTCTGGTACTTTTGAAATACTCATGTATGACTATATGACAGTTTATGGAGGAAAAATAAAACATATATTAATACATATAGTCTTTATTCATTCAATGCAACAAATGAAAATAAATTATAAGTAACATAAATTTAATGATGTATAGGTTAATATGGACTTTCAAATTTCTTCCTCGGACTTGCCTAAAATTTACTCTTTAAGTCCTGGACTTGACCATGACAAAAAAAATTTTGAACCCCTGGATAAAGTTAAAATATATATATAATTTTTTTCAGAATGTTAGACTCCATATCCTAGAAGACTTTGAGAGTAGATCAATTAATACCAAATTTTCGACTAAGACCTAGAAATATTTTTCGCCAGCTTTGCAAGATGGAGAGATAGTCAAAACTAGTATATTCAAACATGAGCATGCCATGAATATGAAACACGAGGAATATTTGAAGGTCATAAAAGCGCAGGTGTCGACCAAATATGGAGTCGAGATACATGTATAGAGTGACTCAATCGTAAGAATCCTTTTTTTTAAACAATTTTTAAATAAAATGTTTTCCATGTTTTAAAAAGCGATTAAGAAATATTGTATGTGTCTTTCTTTTAGGGTTTGTATATAAGGGCATGTATATGTAGAAAAATATTAAACATTTTACTTGCAATTTAATTTAAATGGAATATGAGCTGGTCACAACCTAATTTGATTTTTGCCATCAAATTTATATTTCTTTCTTTCATAAACTTATTACACCATTTTCAAATAACAGAGTTGCAATTTTGAGAATTATATATATTCAAAAAATATTTTTCCTTGGTATAGGGATAAAATAAAACTAAAATTTAAATGACAAACTCAAAAACTTTTATCTAAAGTGCTTTTGTCCCACGCGGGCTCATCATTTGTTGGGGTGAAAACGCTTTAGATAAAAGTTTGAGTTTGTCATTTGATTTTAAATTTATATAAATAACCTCAACAACAATGCAATAACGTCACACTGCTACAGTAATAGAGGTAACAATTATGGGGTAAGAGTAAAAAAAAAATAAACACACAAACACCCTCTCACACACACACAATAAAAACAATACAACTTTTATCTATAGATAATGGAGACAAACTGGAAAATAACAGGAGGAGGAAGCAGCCAAGATCAGATTCTTGTCCCCAAGGATTATGACAATGGCAGAGGCCGCTTCTGTGCCATTGTATGGGAGACTTTCTCTTGAACCTGTTGCTGTCCAACATGTATGTTCATTTATGTTTTTTTTTTTACTATACATTGTATTTTTATTTTATATTTGTTTAATATTTTTAATTATTAAAAACAAAATTCAGTTAAAATTATCATTTAAGTTTTATATAGGGCTAACTCTTTTGCAGATAAGAGAAGTATCCAAATCCAGCACATCCATGCGAAGAGTTGCAAATAGCTATAGAGGGCCGTTCTGTCGTCATAACCCTTTGGGAAGAGAGGACTGTTCAGGACAGAACAGTCCTCTATAACTGTAAATCAAACCTTTTTTATATATAATATCAAGGCGGCAAATGAATTTAAGGGGCAGACGGCCTATTATTCGACGCCCTCAACAACATTTGTGGTAAATAACTTACTCATATGATTTGAAATTGTTTGAGTTCTTAAAAAACAATAACAATAACAACAAATAAAAACAGTAAAATCCGTCCAGTTTTAGTAAAGAAGTTAAGATATAAAAAGAATAACCATTGCAAAATGCATACATTCAAAAATTAAATTATTACTCAGATATTGAGACGAATCATTATCAAGAGGTTAAAACAACTTAAATTTGTTTTGATAAAAAAAATGACAAGAATACTTTAAATCATCTAGAAGATGAAACAATAATTATATATCAGGACTGCTGAAAAGATTGTTTTAGTAATGAATTAATCTTGCATTTATTGTAGTTTTTGACATATACACATGAAAATATTTGTAGATGGTAGAGGAGAAAGATGTGAAGGAGGAGGTGTTCGAAGGCAGGGTAGAGTCTGTCTCGTTTGAAAGGTAAATATATGGATTGAAAAGTAGCTTCAGATCTGTAGCGTTATGATTTTATATATTTGTCTTTGACCATAACGCTACAGATCCCCTAATGCTTAAAAGATGAATTTACGGTGCAATATTTTTGCGCACTTTTGGGGAAAGATGTACTTGGCGACAGTGAAGGGTAATTTTAGCGATAAAACAAACTTTCGCAATGTTGGAAACGGTAACAAAGACCGTGCTATGTAATAGCTTTATTGTCTATCTGTGTGTACTTCGCCTAATAGCTTATCTGAGTGTACATAGCTTAATATATTGTCTTTCTATGTGTACCTTGCTCAGCTTAATTGTCCACTGTCTGTACTTTGCTTATTTGTCTTTCTGTGAGTACTTGATTGAATTGTTTAGCTTAGATACAGGTTTAGATTTTCTAGATTTACGTTCTTTTTGGTAGTAAAAGTCCAATTTGTAGTTGGTGGTGGAGTAAAGGCTTCTCAAACGTTGCATAAACGTGATTGAAAGTATCTTGTAAAGTGGTCAAGTGTAATCATGTTTTTTTTTCAGTTAGTGGATTGATTGATTGATTGTTTGCTGTTTAACGTCCCTCTCCAGAATATTTCACTGATATGGAGACGTCACCATTGCAGGTGAAGGGCTGCAAATTTAGGCCTATGCTCGGCACTCAGGGCCATGAGCAGTGAGGGATCTTTTTTCGTGCCAGCACCTACTGCGACACGGGGCCTCGGTTTATACGGTCTCATCCGAAGGACCGGTCTCCACGTCCCGCAGTGGGATTCGAACCCGCGACGTAAGGATTGACTCCTTACTTCGCGACTCTAGAGCAGACGCTCTAACCACTGCGCCACGCGGGCGACTCTCAAAGAAACAGACTGCTAAGGCTTCCTTCAGCAGCAACATGTTTCTAGAAAGAACCAAAGCCATAAGAGAATCCATGCAGGGAAGATTTGCCTCGGACCTGAAGCTTCGATGCAGGACAGAGTGTGAGAATTATTACAAACACTACGCACCAAGTGGCTTTTGAGGGAGACAAGAGGCCTACGGGCCTTACAGGTCACCTGAGTATCATGTAACAACTTTCGATCCATCAATTAAATTTGGTTCTGTTATAAATCATGAAATTCACAATTCTAAAAGAGGCACCATTGCTTATCATAATTATAAACTTAGCATGCTTACTCTATTTACTTAATACCATAATCTAGAGGTAGATCATAGTAAAAAAAAGGAGAAAATTCACTTCCACTTTATAACCATTTGTGCACTCCACCCCAAATTAACCACTGACACTGGAGCTATGAAATTCCCAATTTTGGAAGAGGCAATTTTGCCAATCATAACTATGTACTTAGTTTGTTTGTTTAATACCCAGGAGCAGAGAAGAAAATTATCAAAAAATTAATGCATTTTCACTATATAATCAATAGAGCCCCGCCCTAACACAAGAACCCCTGACCCTGGGGCCATGAAATTCACAATTTCGGAAGAGGCACTCTTTCTCGTGATAACTATGTACTTAGTTAGTATAATTAATACCAAGGAGCAGAGTAGAAGATTTTCAAAGAATCAATGCTTTCCACTATGTAGAGCCCCGTCGTAACACCAGAACCCCTGACCCTGGATCCATAAAATTCATAATTTTAGAAGAGGCACTCTTGCTCATAATAATTATGTACTTAGTTTATTTAATACCCAGGAGTAGAGAAGAAGATTTTCAAAAAAATAATGCATTTCACTATATAAACTATTAAACCCCATCCTAGAATTCCTGATCCTGGGGCCATAAAATTCACAATTTAGATAGAGGACTCAATACATGTTGATTACAATCACTGACACGTTGTAACAGTGGAGGCATGGGGGGCCTGCCCCCCCCCCCCCCCCCTTTTGAGACATAACTAACTATTGAAAATAGTTGCCCTCCCCTTTTGGCTTAAGTAATGTAATTTATTGGTAATGTAATAATTATATGAAGAAAAGTTGGTTATTACTGAAAGAAGTTGGTGTTGGTCCACCCCCCCCCCCCTCAAAGAGGATTTTCGGGTTTTGGCAACTTTAAATCCTTTTTTTCCTTGTCAACTTCTTTCCACGCAATTTACTTTTCTCTTGACTGGCCCCCACTTTCAAAAACGATGCTACGTCACTGAATCTTAAAAAGAGGCCCATGGGCCTTATAGGTCACCTGACTTGAGTCTTGTGTAACAACTTTCAAACAATTAAATTTGGTTCGTGTTTGAAACTAGAGGCCATGAAATTCACAATTTTAAAAGAGTCAGCAATACTCATCATAATTATAAATTTAACATGCTTAATCTATTTACTTAATATCCAAAGGTAGATCAGAGTAACAAAGAGAAAGTGCACACCCACTTAATAACCACTTGTGCACCTCATCCCAAAGAAACCACTGACCCTGGGGTCACATATTTCAAAATTTTGCAAATTTTTATCATTAAATGGTTGATTACTACCGAAGAGCAGATTTCAACGCATTAGTTTATTCTTAGACTATGTAACACCCCACTTCCGACCAAGGGAAGGGGGGGGGGGGCAAAAAATAACCATTTTGCTAAATACACCTTTCTTCATCATAAATATATATGATGACCGTCAAGCGAAAACCACCCTTATGTGCATTATGACGTTATCGAGAAAACGAGCGCTAAAGTTGACGTCATAAATGTAAAGCCGCATTTTGCAAATAAATTCAGTGTGAAGACGCGTCATTTATTATAATGTTTCTTCAAACAGTACTTGTAAATGCCTATAAATTTAAACAACATACCGGTAATGAGTAGTCGTAAGTTCGATTATTAAGGCCCAGTGTTTAGTATTTAAAAAATATAATGATTTGAAACAAAATGAAGGTGAAAATCCTTTGAAGTAGCAAATGCCACGATCTTCGCCTTTATTTTCATTTTCGAGGAGCATTTTCTTTTTACTTCTAAAACACAAATATGAGGTAGAAATCGCATATTATCTTGAGGCTAGGGCAGCAACAAAAATATATAAGATATACTCTTATTCAAGATGATTTTTTGTCCCTATTTATTAACATTTCTATATTTATGATAAAAAGTATTGAACACCTAATCAAAGTGTAAAGCCAAGGCGTTGAATTTCATACGAAGGTGTGTAAGTTTATTGCAAACTAAACAGCATTATGTACCAGAAATCAAAAACAAGCTTAAAGAAACGGGGAGGCGGGTCACAAAAATATAATTTATCAGTATATATAATTGAATTTGGAAAACAGAGCTCTCGGTACAATTTGGAAGGTTTATACATGTACTAATCTATATGAAAAAGTTCGTTTTGTTTTGCTTTCGTGACTGATTTTCAAGAACTCCCCACCCACCCACCCCCAAAAGTGAACTAAAAAATGAATCGCTTCGTATGTGCCTGAAATACTAGTAATCTACATGCATGTTAAACATGTCAACATGTACAAATACCGCTAATGAAGGAAATAACCTGCATTATAATTATTTATTGTTACCTGGCAACAGGAAGCGCTCAATATACACCACTTCCTCCAAAAATTTTTGGTGTTTATCTCGTTTGCATGTTTATCGATATGAAGAGGGGAAAGTAGAAACTGTTGATTATTCATTCTTTAAAATGTTTGCAAAAAAACATTACAAATTCAATTTTTTTAACAAAACTTTTAATCTGTTGGAATAAAAATGCAACATTATGAATCCTTCGATCAGTTAATCAAAGACGAACGCAGTCTTCATGTTTTAGAAAAAGATGAATAATTTTTAAATGAAACCATTTAATCTCTTTTTTTTTTTGTTGTATCCTAGTACTACAATATTTAGGGTGGGTATAAGCAACTTAAACTTTGATTAGGTTATAGAAATAAAATTAATAAAATTGATTCAAATCAAACTTGAAACTGATGACATATTTAGCCTGTGGCTAATTACTCTATTGAAGATATTTTAATGTGTCATTTAATCAACCAATCAAAACCACAACTGTACTGTTACGCAGCATCGCTTTTGAATGGAAGGCAGCCAGAGAAAAAAATAATTTATCTAAAAAAGTTGACAAACAAAAAAACAAAATTGCCCAAACTCGAAAATCGTATTTCGGGGGGGGGGGGGGGGGGGGGGGGGGGGGGGGGGGGGGGGGGGGGATAAGCCAGCAGGAAGTAAACATGCAATGGGATTAATATCATATTCAAGGCTGTTTGTACAACCCGCTGCACCCCAACTCAACAGATTTACGACAGGTGCATTTTCACTGGACATTTCTTATGCGCTTTAGATTCCGCTCCACGTGCATGTACATGTATGAACAGTGTTTTTGGAGTACATATTTGGCCATGTATGGTAACCGTATATTTAGTACATGTACATATAATGCTCTCTCCTCGATTATCTTCCTTTTTCTCTCTCACATAGAATTGTTTCAATGATTTTTGCATGAATTGACTCATGTCACTCTCGATCCGCATCTGTGCAGAATTAATGTGCGAGGATCGTATACCAGTATTTTGGTCATTGTTTCCGAAGGTGGATTTCACTGAAGCATTTTAGATTCTATAGGTGAAATCAGGTCTTTTTTTAAAATGTACATGTGACAATGCTTCACATTTCGTTTCTTTTAATTTTAATATGAAAATGAATGTCACGCCAGGCGCACGAAACGCGTGCTTAAAAGAGATAGCAGCATCACCCCTCCGTTCAAATAACTTGATCCTGTGCAGAAATCTTCATCCTGATAATTTTTTTTTTCATAAAAAAAATACACACTGCAAATTACGAATTCACTCCTGGTAATGCATTTGTATCTGTATAGCTGAAACAAATATGCATGTAGGTAAGATTTTAATTGTCTTAATTATCGTCTTTAATCAAGCAGGAAAAACACATTGTCAATTATTTTCAAATATGTTTCTCCTTCAATAGACATTTTTTACCACGGAGACTTGCTATGAATCAAAAAGTTTACTTCCTATGCTAGTCCTGTACATTGATAAAAGGCGGCGGATGTTGGAATTCATTTAATAAGTAAAATATATAGAGACGGAGAGATTGATTGATTTGTGAACTTGCTTTCCACCACGAGGCGCGACAAATGCGGCCTTTCCAATTGACGGAAGTTCAGTACCAAATTTAAATTTTCACTGGGTATAAATCATATTGCAGCAATATGTATTATATGAATCTTTAATGCAGGGTCAGAGAGAACAATTTATTTGGTAAAGCTCTTCAGGCCATTTGTGCGAAATTAATAGAAAGATGCAATCGAATCTGTTCCTCAAACTGCTCCAAAAAAGAATAAATTCGTTTGAAAAAAAAACCCATAAAGGACAAAAAGTATTTTCGACAAACGCTTTAATTTTATTCATGTGTGAAATACTATACTCTCTCTCTCGTCGCGGGTTCGAATCCCACTATGGGATGCGGAAACCGGTCCTTCGGATGAGACCGCGTACACCGAGGTCCCGTGTCGAAGTAGGCGCTGGCACGTACGAAAAAAGATCCCTACCTGCTCAACGGCCCTGAGTGCTACAGTAAGTATAGGACAATGTTTTCTCCACCGGAAAGCGGTTGCGTCTCCATATGAGTAAAAAAATTCTCGAGAGGGACATTAAACAGTATACAATCAACCTCTTTCTCTGGAAAATGATAGAGCCGTTTTTTATTAGAATGCCTTTTATTAGCAGACATAATTTCCGTATTCCAAATTTATTTAAATTCGTACATACATGAGAAACAGGAAATTTTTTCTGTGGCCTTTTAAATTTAGATATCGACAAGGTACATGTAATACCGGTATAAATTAGCAAGTTACTTTCATTCATATGTCGACTCAACATACCATGAGCATGAAATTGTTCAATCATAAAATGACAAAAAACTTCAGAAATAAAAGAGCATCCAAACCATCAATCTGATCTGAACTGTGTATTTTTTTTGGGGGGGGGGGTGCATAAATGTCCTTTATTAGATGGATCTGAGTTTACCGTCGAGATTTTACGAGCATAGACCATATGAACAGATAAAGAGTTTTAAAGGCACAATAAATATCCTCCCCCCAAAACAAAAATAAACTGACAAAAATTATGTAAAAAAAAAAAAGAATCAAAACATCTCGTGTCTCTTTTTTTTTTAAGAGGGGGGGGGGGGGGTAATAAAAACCTGATTTTCTTTAGAAATGCTAAAAGTATCATTCATAAAAAGGAGCAATAACATTGTTAATAAATTAAAATCCCTTATGTAAATGTAATTTGTTGTCCGATGTAATTTTTCTTGTACAATTTTTACAAGACAACCATGGAAATGAGAGAACAAAATAATTGACGTTAACCGATGAAACACAGCGTCATGACGAAGAATTTGCATTTTTTATTTGAAAAATTTTAACTAATATTTAGTCTTTGAACAACGACATGTTATATATCATTTGAAAGAGGAGAAAATTGTCTATCAGGATCACTAAACAACTCAGAATGTCAAAATTTTGACTTAAGGGTGGTTTTTGCTTGACGGTCGTCATATACTTGGTTCACTGTCATTAAACCAAGGAGCAAAGGAAAATGAATTAATGCATTTTCAGTATATAATCAATAGAGCCCCGGCGCCCCAACACCAGAACCCCTGATCCAGGGGCCATAAAATTCACAATTTTGGAAGAGGCACTCTTGCTCACATAACTTTGTGCTTAGTTAGTTTATTTAATACAAGGAGCAGAGAAGAAGATTTTCAAAGAATAAATGCATTTTCACTATATAATTGATATAGCCCTGCCTTAACACCAGAACCCCTGACCCTGGGGCCAAAAAATTCACAATTTTGGAAGAGGCACTGTGGCAACGCACTTTGAAAATATTACGCATTTTGAAAAAAAAAATGTTCAAAGTGCATTAAAAATGGGACAAAATTAACGCACTTTGAAAAAAAATTCAAAGTGCGTTAAATTTGGGACATACCGGTACTCAACGCACTTTGAAAATTTTTTTCAAAGTGCGTTAAGAGATTACATCAATATACTGTAAACCAACTTTCATTCGCATGCGAAAAATTCTTGCGAGGTTCGCGAGAGCTTCGTCATCGCGAATATTTCTCGCCGCGAACGGGTCCTTAAAGTTTTTCTTTTAAAAACAGTTTCAAAAAGGCTTGATCGCGAAAAATTAAACGTCGCGAATAAAAGTTGGTTTACAGTATTTTACCATGGAGACACTTAACGCGCTTTGAAAAAAAAAACTTAACGCGCTTTAAAAACAAAAATTCTTGATTTAGATTTAAGTTATAGAAAGATTCGATTTCAGTGAACATTATTAATCTTTTAAAAATCTTATAATTTATTAATTTTAAAAGGCTTTTTGGTTTGAGACGACACTTAAACGCTATCTGGTATAGTGTTTCTTTGTAGTTACTATATTACTCCATTACTCTAGTGATGGCAGAACAGAGAAAACACTATGGTAAAATAACACAATGTTTATTAGTGCCCGTAACTATATATGTAACTACAACGGAGCAAACAAAGACACTTCCGTACTCTGCAGCATGCAACAGAAAACAGAGAAAGGATATGTCTAGTCCAATCCACACTTTGCAAAAGTTGTTTCCCGGGGTCAACCAAAAGGTCAAAAGGGAAAGAAACGTCATTTCTCCTCTTGATGCTACCAAATATTTGGGCAATTGTGACAAATCCATTGTGTTTAATTTTGTTTCTTTCAATGTGTGTAGCCATCTTGGGGATCCGGGTTAGAGTAGGTCCTCAGTATCCCCTTGCTTGTCGTAAAAGGCGACTAAATGGGGCGGTCCTTCGGGTGAGACCGAATAAACCGAGGCCCCGTGTCACAGCAGGTGTGGCACGATAAAGATCCCTTCCTCCTCAGAGGCCGCAAGTGCCGATCATAGGCCTAATTTTGCAGCCCTTCACCGGCAATGGTGACGTCTCCATATCAGTGATATATTCTGGAGAGGGACGTTAAACAGTATACAATCAATCAATGTTTGTATAGCCCCATCTTGGGGCAATCAGTACACAAAAGGCAGAGCTTTTTAAAAGTCAAATGACGAAGTTACAAACCTGAAAACTACAAAGGCTACTGTGTGGATTGTATGGATTTATCCCCTGAGATGGCGGCCAAGGGACATAAATTTTGAAAAGTGTCGATTGGTCTATTGCTGTGACGTATACCATGTGATCGGAGGTAGCAGGGCAATCCGTACCCAGTACCACCACAATGGCAACAGCTAGGCCAAACCGACCAGGGTTGTGTTAATAATTATTTATAATTTGATTGAGTTGTCGCCCCTTGCTTCAGGAATATGGTTGCCCCCACAGCGCAATACTAAAATCTCAGGAAAGTCCTCTAGGTTTTATAAGAATTAAACCTTTGGCATTAAACCATCTCATACCCCCTTACTCTGCCAGAACAAGGCCGTAACTAGACCTATATTTATAGTGAAGCAAGGGGTCTTGGAACGGGGGGGGGGGCGAAGCTCCCCGGAAACTCCTGGGTTTTCGCAAAAATAAAGATTAAACTTGAATGGTTTTTTGTGTTTATTTTTCAAATTGTATCGTTTTTTACGTGATGTTCGATAACCAGTAATAAAAATTTTACATGATGTTTAATTTTTATTACTGGTTATCGAACTGCAGCTGACCAATTTTTCTGTGTCCAGTTTCATCAAACCTCTTGAGAATATTTTCCTTGTTAATTAATAGACTTATCTCTATGCACATGTAAAAGCGCCAGACCACACAATCTGTCACTTTCCATCGTTGCTCCCTCCCAGGTTTTCAGTCTTCGTAAAGACGAAAATGATCTTTCGCAGCAAACACTAGTAGTGTCATTAGAATGATAACCAGAAGTCTCTGTCGAGACTGAAGCTCTACTGTTTGAACTTATAGCAAAGGAAGAGAAAATACTTAATCCCCTGGGATTTGAAACTTTACAACAGCAAAAAATAGAATAATGATCGTTGATAAAGTCTCTTTATGTTCTTAGTGTAGTCTATTTGTGTGCCAAGTTATATTGAAATCAGACCAAAACTGTGGGAGGAGTAGCATTTTGAAAGAATTTCACAGAAATTTCTATTTTTAGTAACCACGGCAACACCGTTCATCGAAATCAAAAACCGATATAGGGATTTATGTATCTTTGTGTATTCTACTTATGTGCCAAGTTATACTGAAATCAGACCAAAACTGTGGGAGGAGTAGCATTTTGAAAGAATTTCATAGAAATTTCTATTTTTAGTAACCACGGCAACACCGTTCATCGAAATCAAAATCCGATACACAGATTTATGTATCTTAGTGTATTCTACTTGTGTGCCAAGTTATACTGAAATTAGATTAAAACTGTAGGAGAAGTAGCATTTTGAAAGAATTTCACAGAAATTTCTATTTTTAGTAACCACGGCAACACCGTTCATCGAAATCAAAAACCGATACACAGAATTATGTATCTTAGTGTATTCTACTTGTGTGCCAAGTTATATTGAAATTAGACCAAAACTGTGGGAGGAGTAGCATTTTGAAAAATTGTTTACAGACAGACGGACGGACGCCGGACGCATTACTATCGCATAAGCTCTTCTGGTCTCTGACCAGTAGAGCTAAAACTGGTCTAATGTTCGCATAGAAGTCAGAATGAGCCTGAGTTAAAGCTTCCTGAAGAGTTCTTGGTACATCTTCCTGGCCTTGGACTCAGGTTATCTGAATCAGAAAATTCCTTCAAGTTGTCGATCAATTGATTAAACTTCCATGGAACTAAATACTGACCCAGCATCATTTGCCGCTGATCTCTTGGAAATCTCCTTTTAAGTTCAGTGCAAACATGGTCCAAAAACGCGTAAAATATCGTTGCTCTCCAATGCTGTTCTGCAGTGTTCACATTTGGGTCTCTGTGTACTTGTCGTCCATTCCTCCTTCTAGTTTGCAACATAACTTCAATACTATCTGCAAGAATTTGAGCTTTTGAAAAACTTGAGCAAATTTTTCGTCTGTTCGAAGTGTTCGTATCTTAGTCAAGGTGTTCTGTGCCTCATCAAATGCAATGACCATATCACGATCTGTCTTCTGAAGAGAGAGTGTCAAAGGTTTAAGATACGACAAAATGTACTGCGCAACTGTTATTCCTATTATAAATTCAGGATCTTCTAGCAATCGTCTATGACCGCCAGCTTTAACCTTTGACTCCCCGCTACTGTTTTCCTCGATTGTTATTAAAGCGTTAGGGAGATTTGAATAATTAGATATAATCGCAGATAATGAGTCCACACGGGATGTCCATCGTGTCTCACTAAGAGGTTGGAGAGACTGCTTATTTCCTGCATTTTGTAGTAGTTACCCACTAAAATCATACTCTTCAGTCACCTCTGTTATTTGCTGTAGTAATTCCGAGTCATTTGCCATTGCTTCCTTTAATATATTTTTCCGATTGGCTGACGCGCAGACAAACCAAGTCAACTGCACATATTATCTATGATGTTCCGAATGGGATGCACTGTCTAACAACTGTGGGTCACTACTAAATTTAAATTATGTGACCGACAGTGTACATAAACTGCTTTTGGAGACACCTCTCTTATTCTTGACTGCACTCCTGAAACATGTCCACTCATCACACTGGCTCATAGCCTTGTGCTCTTAGATTTGTGATATCCAGTCCCCACTGTTCCATGCAGGACAGTATGTTCTGTGAAATACTTTATGCATCTGTCTTAGTTAAACAAATCTAATGAATTCCTCTTTGGATCTTCAACAAATCTGACACTAATAGACATCAGTTCTTTGGTACTAACGTCAGTGGTTTCATCACAGCAGAGTTGTTACAGTCATTAACAATCTTCTCTCTATCTCTGTTTCACAACAACGGATAATTTCATTCTTAACTTTTGGTGATAAATAACTGGGACCTTGGGATTTTAGATGGTCCCGGAGAACATGGTCAAATTGAGACCTCCAGTCCACAAAAAATTGGAAGTTCCCATCTTCCCTCTTCGGTGCTTTATCCCAGTTTCCTCGTAATGCAATGTTTCTCTGTCCAAGACACACAATTACATCAATAATTGCTAGCAGTATTTGGCGATTACGATTGACTCTATCTTCATATGCTTTACTCATCTGATTTTCTTTTTAAAGAAATAGAATTAAGATTTTCGGACCTCTCTTTTGCCAGAGAATGAATTTTGCTTTCTTCATAAATTTTAAGAGTACCACTCTTCTCGCCGACTGCTTTTTTCCGGTCATTAAAACCAACAGTCCTAAATAGTCCCCCAGCTTTTCCAAAAATTAAGCAGTAGGAACAGTATAACTCCGTAACTATGGGAAGGTCTTTTCCCAATCTTTTGAATATTTTCGACCTTTAGTTTTTGGAAAATTGTATGAGTCTATGTAGGATGCGCTTTGAGAAAGTATGCGAAGCTTTTCGTTTTCAGATAAAGTTTTGTTTTTAAAATTACAAGGGTCTAGTTCTTGTATACTGTGACTAACATTCAATTTCTTTTGAAGTACAGGTACATTACTATCATTACCTTAAATAATATCTGGAAATGTTTAAAAGTATAAAATTGGTTTCATATGAATAATTACCCTTGTATCTATTGATTTTGTGAAATTTTACAAGTACATATGATTTGAAATGCAATGTATCGGAACGCAGATAGTGCCCCCCCCCCCTTCTCACAACGACTTGCAATAGTTATTATACTCTATTATATAAGGAAATACCCTTCTTTCGTAAATTAAAAAAAAATCTAAAAATTCACACAATATTTTTTACGTCACCTGTGACCTATTGCTATCTGTTTGCGTCCGTCGTCGTGCGTTAACATTTGAACATTTTCAGCTTCTTCTCTGCAACCACCGAACCAATTTCAACCAAATTTGGCACAAAGCATCTATGGGTGAAGAGGAACAAAAATTGTGAATATCATGATCCCTGCTCCCCTGGGGCCTGAGGGATGGGGCCAAAACCACTAAAATTAATGCAATCTTTAAAAATCCTCTTCTTTACTCCTGGACATTAAGCAGTCAAACTGTTTGCATGATTGAAATCAGCATTAAGTCCTCTACCAAAATTGTGAAATTTGTGACCCCAGGGTCAGGGGTTCTAGTGCTAGGGCGGGGCTAAATAAGTATATAGTGAAAATGCATTATTTCTTTGAAAATCTTCTTCTCTGCTCCTGGAAATTAAATAAACTTACTAAGTGCATAGTTATGATAAGCAAGAGTGCCTCTACCAAAATTGTTAATTTTATGGCCCCAGGGTCAGGGGTTCTGGTGTTAGGGCGGGGCTCTATAGATTATATAGTGAAAATGCATTATTTCTTTGAAAATCTTCTTCTCTGCTCCTGGGTATCAAATAAACTTACTAAGTGCATAGTTATGATGAGCAAGAGTGCCTCTACCAAAATTGTGAATTTTATGGCCCCAGGGTCAGGGGTTCTAGTGTTAGGGCGGGGCTCTATAGATTATATAGTGAAAATACATGAATTCTTTGAGAATTTTCTTCTCTGCTGCTCGGTATTAAATAAACTAATTAAGTGCATAGTTTTGATGAGCAAGAGTGCCTCTACCAAAATTGTGAATTTTATGGCCCCAGGGTCAGGGGTTCTGGTGTTAGGGCGCGGCTCTATTGATTACATGTATATAGTGAAAATACATGAATTCTTTGAAAATCTTTTTCTCGGCTCCTGGGTATTAAATAAACTAATTAAGTACATAGGTATGATAAGCAAGAATGCCTCTTCCAAAATTGTGAATTTTATGGCCCCAGGGTCAGGGGTTCAAGGATTAGGGCACGGTTCTATAATGATATGCAGTGAAAAATTACATTACATCTTTGAAAAAAAAATTCTCTGGCTCTGGGTATGAAGCATATGAATTACCTATATGGTTATGATAAGCAAGGGCCCTCATCTTCTAGAATTGTGAATTTCAAGGCTTTAGGGTCAGGGGTACCATAGATGGGGGGGGGGGCTGTACTTATGTACTGAAAATGAATGAATTGTTTGAAATCTGCACCTTGGTATTTATCAAATGTTTTTGAAAAGCAAGGATGCCTTTTCAAAAATTGTGCAGTGTGTGGATCTAGGCCTAAGGATCAGGGGTTCATGTGTGGTAAGGGCACTATAAGTTATTGCTGAATATTACTGATAAGTTGAAATGCATTTTTTGTTCCCCTACCCTGCTTATGGGTATTAAGTAACCAAGCTAAGCAACTGCTAAGTGTATTGATATGATCATCAATGGTGAGTCTTTCAAAATTGTTAATGCCATAGCATCTGGCTTAAAACATGAATCCAATTTAATAACTGGAAAGTTGTTGCATAATGCTCAGGTGACCTATAAGGCCCATGGGCCTCTTGTTTTAATAAAAATACGATCAGTATATTACACCTGGAGAAAATTAACCCCTAAAGGCCAAGTTCAATATTACGCAATATGTTAGATCTAATGGGTACGATGACATATGTATTAAACATTTAACATGATGATCTATCTAGGTTTCCGTTGACTCATTGGATATCAACACCAACCTTTTTCTGGAACAGAAACTCTTGAGTTTCTACAAGATCCTGTTTTCAACCACAGATCCATCTTTTCATTACGTCACTATACACTATGCTTAATTAAATGACGAAATGATCAAACACACCTACAGTGGAGTGGTCGATTTCCGGAAATGGAAACTAATGCTTGAAATTAATGATTCATTAAAGTACAAATTAAAAAAAAAAAATGAAATGCCCTTTAACATAATAAAAAAAAAATAAATCGCAAAATTTTTAGCGAAACATTTGCCTCACTTGCCTCAATGGTAGTTACGGCCTTGCAGTATATGGATGCATAATGCTTTTCTAGTTCAAGATTGACTCTAAAATCTGATTTTCTTTCCTGGCAAAAGGCCGTTTTAACAATGAAAAAACCCACAATCCAAATTCTGATATCTTTAATACAAAATTTACTCCAATTGATTGATTGTTTAACGTCCCTCTCGAGAATTTTTCACTCATATGGAGACGCGACCACATACCGGGGGGAGATCTAGAGATGCAAATTTGTCCTATACTCAGCACTCGGGGCGTTTGGGCAGGGAGGGACCTTTTCATGCCAGCACCTACGTACTGCGACATGGGACCCCGTTTTATTCGGTCTCATCCGAAGGACCAAATTTTTCTCTGACCAGTAGAGCTTTTCAACACATCTCAGATTATTAATTCTCTTTTTAAACTTGCTTCTAGTGGGCAACATAGCAAATATCAATTTTAACCATCTGCCTTCCTTCACTAAAACGATCATTGCAATCATTGATTAAATTTATAGAAAGTCTTCTGTCTTTATGACCTGTGTACAAATTATTATACACTAAGGAATTTCTAAGATATACCATAAACTTTACAGTCGTTTGTTGAACGAATGATAACGGACTGAGAAACCATTTTTTTTTATCACAGGTGATCTACGTATAGTGGCGTCATTTTCACATCGTCACGTCACAAACAAGGAGCAAAACTTTATCAAGCATATGCTTTTTCTAGAACTTGTGTATGGCTGTGTTTGTACCATTTTTTTTAAAATCTGAATTGTGGTTTTGTAGATATAGAAGTAGTTCGCGAACATTTTGATTACCCATCTTGGGAGAGCTGCAAATTATGCCCTGATATACATGTACTCGACACTTAGGGCCATTGGTCAGGGAATGATTTTTTTCATGCCAGCACCTAAGTAATGCGACAGGGGACCTCGGTTTATAAGTTGATTATGGTCTCATCCGAATGACCGGTCTCCACATCGCATAATGGCATTCGAAGCCGCGACGTAAGGATCAACTCCTCAGTCTCCTTCGCGACTTTAGAGCAGACGCTCTAACCACTGCACCATGAGGATGTGTTCACTTTTTCATTGCGATATATTGAACCCTGATCCCATAGCAGGCATGGTGGCATCATCTTTAACAGGAGTTGCACTGGATTTGTTTCTTGTAGCTTGCTGCACAAAAGAGAAGGTCGCATATGAAGCTACTTTTTTCTAATGTACCGCGAGTAAGATTTACTTAGCACTTGTTGATGGCACACAAGTAGACTAAACTACGTTATATAAAATATTGCATCGGTTTTTTCGATGAAAGGTGTTGCCATGGTTACTAAAAATAGATTTTTCTGTGAATTCCTTTAAAATACGACTCCTTCTTCAGTTTTGGTCTGATTTTTCAATATTTCCTGGCACACAAGTAGACTACACTAAGATACACATGTACATAAAATAGTGCATCGGTTTTTGATTTCAATGAACAGTGTTGCCATTGTTACTAGAAATAGAAATGTCTGTAAAATTTCTTTATAATGCTACTCCTTCAACAGTTTTGGTCTGATGACAATGGTTTCTTTTCTCATCCTTTGTTATAAGTACAAACCAGTATAGCTACAGACTCGACAGAGACTTCTGGTTACTTGTCGTACAGAAAAGAAGAGCTTACCGGTCTGATTCTCTCGTGACTCTCCATTAGCATATTTCCAGCTATTAGCATCCTTATCATAGTAGAAGTGGATGTCTTGGGAATAGAAAGAAGTCAAAGAAACATTGATTTAATCAACAAACAAGATGTGTTTGTGAAAGACTGGTACTGCCGTATGGCCGATTATGGCGAGAATTGGAATTTTATCAAATATTAGTCAAACTTCAAGGTCAAAGTTTAAGTCAAAATTTTTTTGGTATCCAAACTTCTTGTCATAAGGAATGCACTTTGAAATACGAAATGTCTCGTCCTAATGGTTCAAAAGGTCATGGTTAAAGTTTTTACCGGCCGCCAGGAGGCGGTCGGTTAGTTGATATGAAAGTTTTAAGTCGCCGTGCGTTTCTGCATCTTCGCTAGCCAAGGGTTTCTGATACGCTACTCTCCTCATAAACCCTTGGCCTATGGTGTTCATAGAAATGGAGATTTTTTTCCAGAGTTCTGATTGGATTTCAGTACACCAAGGTCGACCAATCGGCAATTATTTTTGTAAATGACGATATTTGCGTTCGGGATACATCTTCACTCTTTAATCTCGGAAATGAAAAAGGCAAGTAAACAACGATAAACATTCAATTCTATGAATAGCCATGGTGTCATGGTGTTATCTTCTAAATATGTGATTAAGAATCTATATTGAAGCTTCAGATTTGTTCTATAAATAAAGAATAAATATAACTCAATTATTGCTTCTTAATTATTCTTGAAAAAACTTTGATTTAATTTTTTTTAAATACGTGTCTTTATTTCTGGCGATGATGCAATCTCTGCGTACCTGATAGATTCGAGATCACGTTACGGAAAACAATCCCGTCTTTTGACTTCACCGTATGCCAAGGGTTTATGAGGAGAGTAGCGTATCAGAAACCCTTGGCTAACGAAGATGGCGTTTCTGCGGAGTTAGAACAATTTGACTAAAAATATTTAATAACATTCAGAGTATAGAATATTGAACAAAGATATTCTAAATGTTTAACAAAAAGCACAATAATCATAAAATAAATTTTTTATAAATAATTGGGTAAATATTTCATCCAATCCTGATTGACAAACTCTGACAATACTGAAGTGCGGAGAAAATTAGCACGAAGCGTCTTATGTAGGCATAGTCTAAAACAAAGGCCACATTGTATATCAACAATTTTACTTTCTCTTTTTAAACAGCCTAGACAGGATTTGTTGTACTTATTTTAAAATGCCGTGTATATTTATACATTTCCTATGGAAATATTTCAAAAATTTTTTGAAATATTGATTTCTTAAAAGCACAGAACCATTCGACAATTTTGTCCATGAGACTAGGGTAAAGCGCGTTTTTACAATGTGCCAAGCATTTTCCCGCCACATCTCAACACCAAAACAAAGAGACTGAAAGAAGAAATGTAGTGGTGGATCTAGATGGATTTGGGGGGTTGTTTAAATCCTCTAAGAGAGTCCCACATATTTCATATTTGTTCTGTTTAAATTAAAGTAAAACTATAGCTAAGTTTAAAATTTAGTTTTGTACTTTTATGTAATAATTACTTAAACATCACACTTCCACCAGAGTTCGTTTGTACGGACGCAGAGGTCTATGGGCAGTTTGCTTACACATATAATATTGTACATGTATTATGCATGAAGAAAATCGACAATGTCTCATGCAAGTATTTCATGTTACGAGGATATTTTAACAGATAAATACAAGAAATTTTAAAAACAGATCACACAAATTTCAGTTTCGAATTACTTTATCAAAGGAAGAATTACTAGTAATTTGTTTGCGGCCGATTTTTGACGCTTGCGTCAATATGTTTCTTGTTGTAAACTATGAAAGGTCCTGTCACAGTAAATACACATGTGAAAGGTTTAGTTTGTCGGTATCCGAAGATAGATTTTGTTACAAGGAATACAACTTTGAAGTATGAAAGCAATAGCTCCACCCACTCAAAGCTTATGACAGGGTTAAAGTTTGCGGAAAAACAGACAGATTGACGGACGGGTGAACAGCGCAAAAATTATATATAAGTATGCCCGACATAAAAAAGTTTTTCTTCCGAATGCAGTACAGTATAAATGTAAGATAAATCTGAAAAAACTACAAAATTAAGAAAAGTGTAAAATCTAGGGTAGGTATGTTTCAGCTGATTATACATGTTTAACAAAATGCCAATTGGCCACGACGCTCATCTGAGTCAATCTGTTATTGTCAATGTGCCATGTTTCATCAGCCAATTTTTCTATTATATTCCTATGTAAAACTTTGATCGTCAGTTCTAGATCCACCAAACTTTCAGGGGTCATATTTGAACAAATTGAATCTAAACTATCTGAGAAATTGCTTTCATATTCATATGACGACCTGTGACTTGACTGTTCTTTAGAACATACTGCATAATTTCTATAATGAAGAGTGGGCGGGGGAATGGCTAAAACAAACTTGAATTTTAACTACCTGAAGATTTTTCCTATAAATATGACTGAACACACCTTTGCTGTTTTTCAGAAGAAGATTATTAAAAGTATCTCCTATATTGCTACGTTAAATTTTGTGGCCCTATCCTATCAGACCTTGGAGCCATGATTTGAACAAAATTGAACCTTCAGTATCTGAGGATGCTTCCATATCAATTTAACTTAACATCTTTGTTTTTCTTAAGAAGACTTTAAAAGATTTTTCCTGTATATTCCTAAGTAAAACCTTCATCCCCAGTTATGGTCCCACGCAACCTCGAAGTGCCATGACTGAAGCATCTTGAATCTACAATGAATAATCAAAGGTTTGTTGTTCTTGAAAATAAGATAATTAATTAATACGAGGCATATTTCCTGTTTAATTCTTTGTAAAACTTTGATAACATATAGTGTGGCCTAACCCTTTCTAACGGGTCTATAATATGAACAAAATTTAGATTTACACTACTTCCAGGGTTCAACACTAACATTTTTTGGCTTAGTTAGGCCGGACTAATGCTTCCTTACTTTTACTAATCCGTGAGCGATTTTATGAGATTTTATGAGTTTGTCTAAATAAATAAATAAATAGAACAAGCATTCTGAGAGTATTGCATAAGCAATACATGTCCCCTACCGGGTTCCCCTTTTTCTTCAGGATGTCATTTTATAATAAGCAAAAGTAATGTCCAAGGTAAAACTGAAAGATTTTAAAGTTGTGCCTTAAAACTAATAAAACAATCCACATTAAGACGAAAATTCAACTTATTTCTCCACCGTCTTTTCCTCGCTTCATATTTTTGTCGACAATCGGAAATTAGCGCAGTTCGAACCCGATCTTAATTAAGCGATTATGAAAAATATTCAAAATGCCATAATTCTGTCAAAAATCAATGAAGCGAAGCGAAATTCAAACTTGATCTGTAACTCGGTAAGATACACTCACAAACCAAAATTCAGCTCAATATCTGCAAGCGATTAAAAAAAAGTGCGGAAAACCAAGTAGGACAGACTAACGGGGACAGACAGACAGACGGACGGACGCAAAAGAAACCTATCCCCCCCCCCCCCCCCCGGTTTCACCGGTAGGGGACTAATAAACATTGCAATGTACTTTTTATATTTTTTAGGTCACCTGAGTTACTCAGGTGACCTATTGCTATCCGTTTTCGTCCGTCGTTGTGCGTTGTGTGTCGTGCGTCGTTTGTTAACATTTGAACATTTTCAGCTTCATCTCTGAAACCGCTGCACCAATTCAAACAATTCTGGCACAAAGCATCTATGGGTAAAGGGGAACACAAATTGTGAATTTATGGTCCCCGCCCCCCTAGGGCCTGAGGGGTGGGGCTAAAACCAATAAAATTAGTGCAATCTTTAAAAATCTTCTTCTATACCCCTGGACACCAAGCAGGCAAACTGTTGACATGAATGTAATGAGCATTGAGTCCTCTACTAGAATTGTGAAATTCATGGCCCCAGGGTCAGAGGTTCTAGTGCTAGGGCGGGGCTATATGGATCATATAGTGAAAATGCATGATTTCTATGAAAATCTTCTAAACTCCTGGGCGTATATAAATTACTAACCAAGCACATAGTTATGATGAGCAAGAGTGCCTCTTCCAAAATTGTGAATTTTATGACCCTAGGGTCAGGAGTTCTGGTGTAAGGGCGGGGCTCTATTGGTTATTTAGTGAAAATGCATTTATTCTTTGAAAATCTTCTTCTCTACTTCTGGGCATTAAATAAACAAACTAAGTACATAGTTATATTGAATTAGGCTGCCTCTTCCAAAATTATGAATTTCCTGTTCCCAGGGTCAGGGGTTCTTGTGCTAGGGCGGGGCTAAATAATTTTATATTGAAAATGCATTATTTTTTAAAATTCTTTTCTGCTCCTGGGCATTAAATAAATTAACCAAGTGCATAGTTGAGTTGAAAATGACTGCCTCTTCTAAAATTGTGAATTTCAAGACCCCAGGGTCAAGTGTGCTAGGGCGGGGCCATTTAGATTATGTAGTGAAAATGCATTAATTCTTTGATATTCTTCTTTTCTGTTTGTGGGCATTAAATAAACTAACCAAGTGCATAGTTATGTTGAATAAGACTGCCTATTCTAAATTTGTGAATCTAATGGCCCAAGGGTCAGGGGTTCTAGTGGCAGGGCGGGGCTATATAGATTATATAGTGAAAATTTTTCTGAATTTCTTTTTTTCTGCTCCTGGGCATTAAATAAACCAACCAAGTGCGTAGCTTTGTTGAATTAGACTTCCTCTTTCAAAATTGTGAATTCCATGGCCCCAGGATCAGGGGTTTTAGTGCTAGGGTGGGGCTTTATAGCTTATGTAGTAAAAAATGAATTATTTCTTTGAAAAATCTTCTTCTTTGCTCTTAAGTATTAAATAAACTAATCAAGTACATAGTTATGTTGAATAAGGCTGATTCTTCCAAAATTGTGAATTTAATGACCCCTGGGTTGGGTGTTCTGGTGTTAGGGTGGGGCTTTATTGATTATATAGTGAAAATGCATAAACTCTTTATAAATCTTCTTTTCTGCACCTGGGTTTTAAACCAATGAACTATGTACATAGTTATGAGGAGGAAGGATTTGTGAATTTCAGGGCCCCTGGGTCAGGGCTTTTTGTGTTAGGTTGGGGTTCTAATGTTTATATAGTGAAAATGCACGGATTCTTTGAAAATCTTTTCCTTTGATCCTGGATATTATGGCGATAATATATTTATGACAAAGAATGCTACTTCTTCCAAAAATGCTTAATTTTCTGGCCCCTTGTACAAAGGTATGGGGGGGGGGTCTGAAAATGATTTAATGCTTTGAAATCTGTACTTTGGTATTGATCGACAACATGTTAAAATAAATTACCAAAATTTTGAAAAATGTGACCCCAGGGTCAGTGGTTCCTGTGGGATGGGTTGCACAACTGATAATGATAAAATGGAAATGCATTTCCTCTTTGTTACTGTGATCTACATGTACCTTGTTGGAAAGTTGTTGCGTGATACTCAGGTGACCTATAAGGCCCATGGGCCTCTTGTTTAAAATCTTGACTTTGATAAAGATTCATGTAAAAGGTTACCTTAATCACCCCCAGGAATGGGCTGTCCTTATTACCGAGATCCATTATGTATCCTAGAAATAATTACAGTGGGTATTCTAACTGGTGTCCGTATCTCATAACTTAAAGGTCGCCGCATGGCGCAGTGGTGAGAAGGTCTGCGAAGTAAGGAGCAAATTCTTTCGTCGCGGGTTCGAATTTTACTGTGAGACGTGGAAACCGGTTCTTTGGATGAGACGGTACAAACGGGAGGAGCCGTGCCGCAGTAGGTGAACAAGATCCCTCCCTGCTCAATGGCCCTGAGTGCCAGTGCCGATTACTGAGTATATAACAAACTTGCAGCTCTCCATCGGCAAGTGGTGGTGCCTCCATTAGGCATATTTAAGTGAAAATTCACAAGAGGGACATTAAACACTATACAATCAATCTCAACTTAAACAAGTTAACAATTGGGGGGGGGGGGATCCATGTTATCTCAGGTATATGTTTAACCATCTTAAGACCAACAGATATGGTACAGAAACCACATAGCTTATTGGACTCATTTGGGCCCTGCATTTTCAAATTATTTTAATCTTTCTATACACCCCCCCCCTCGTGATTCCACTAGCATCAGTGGTTCATGATGTAACCAATCATGTATGAACATAGCGATTCTGAACAGCAATATGTAGCATGTTGTCAGTTAAAAAAAGAAAGCACTGCTCTTAATATAATAGTTATTATTTAAAATTTTAATCTTGTCCTCCTTGTACATATTTTGAACAATCAATACTCCAAAAAACTCCAATATGCTTATTTCATTGTGATCTGTGTTTTTAGCTTACTGGTCAGACACCAGAAGAGCTTATGCTATAGGAAGGTGTCCGTCCGTCTGGCTGTCGGTCCGTCTGTCTGTAAACAATTGTTCAAAATGCTACTCCTCTTACAGTTTTGGTCTGATTTCAGTATAACTTGGCAAACAAGTAGACTACACTAAGATACATAATTTAGTGCATCGGTTTTTGATTTCGATGAACAGTGTTTCTATGGTTACTTAAAATAGAAATTTGTGTGAAATTCCTTTAAAACGCTACTTCTACAGTTTTGGTCTGATTTCAGTATAACTTGGCACACAATTAGACTACACTAAAATACATAATTAAGTGCATCGGTTTTTGATTTCGATAAATGGTGTTGCCATGGTTACTAATAAAAATAGAAATTTCTGTGATATTTAAACAATAAAATGCTTTCTTTGTTTGTTATTACTGGAATGAACGGAAGCAGCTGTTGCAGAAGCGGGTTATGTAAATTTTTTCTGCAGTAGCTGCGACCGTTCATTCCAGTAATAACAAACAAAGAAAGACATTTTTTGTTTATTTTTATATCTGTTTAATTTATCATTTTAAGTAGGATTACAAATATTAATTATTGTGTTAATGATACGAACGTCTTTGTACGTTTCATTGATGGAACGGCCACTGGTCAAGAAATCTGTACAGGTGATATGCCTAATGTAGTTTATGCAGTGATGAACGCAATGGGTTTCTTCATAAATAAAGAAGAAAATATTCAGTGGATGTAAATATTTATTTATAACATTACTCCTCCTACAGATCATCTTCGCTAGCCAAGGGTTTCTGATACGCTACTCTCCTCATAAACCCTTGGCATACGGTGAAGTCAAAAGACGGGATTGTTTTCCGTAACGTGATCTCGAATCTATCAGGTACGCAGAGATTGCATCATCGCCAGAAATAAAGACACGTATTTAAAAAAAATTAAATCAAAGTTTTTTCAAGAATAATTAAGAAGCAATAATTGAGTTATATTTATTCTTTATTTATAGAACAAATCTGAAGCTTCAATATAGATTCTTAATCACATATTTAGAAGATAACACCATGACACCATGGCTATTCATAGAATTGAATGTTTATCGTTGTTTACTTGCCTTTTTCATTTCCGAGATTAAAGAGTGAAGATGTATCCCGAACGCAAATATCGTCATTTACAAAAATAATTGCCGATTGGTCGACCTTGGTGTACTGAAATCCAATCAGAACTCTGGAAAAAAATCTCCATTTCTATGAACACCATAGGCCAAGGGTTTATGAGGAGAGTAGCGTATCAGAAACCCTTGGCTAGCGAAGATGCCTACAGATATGGTCTGATTGCAATGGCTTCTTTTCTATTCCTTTGTTTTAAGTACAAACCAGTAGAGCAGAAGAAAAATGGGAGTGTCCGTGTTTTGCTTTGGGAAACACGAAATATGTGTCTGATCAAAAACTGAAGCAGGAGGTCACAATGGTATCTATTATGTCACAAAGAGTGTGTGAAAGTCTCAAAAAATTCCATTCAGTAATAGAAGAGGAGTTGCGGATAAGAGATGGGTACCTCAAAGCTTACAGACGGACGGACATGCCGATCATTTTATACCCTCCAACCTTCAAGCGGGGCTATAAATATTCAATGCATCAATTATTAAATTAGATAAAATTAGAATAGAAACGGGAAAAATGGACAAGTCAGGTTGATAAGTGTCTGAAGCAAGACACATTTCGCTCTACTTTACCAGGCAAGCTTAAAATTTGTGATATTTTTTCTTTTATCAAATAAAAATAGATAAAGAACGAATAAATTCATCCGATATCACATAGACATTTACAATACAACCGGAAGTGAGATACTTGGGGAATTCTATCTCCGTATGTCCTGAAAAATTATATATTTATTTTTTAAAAAGGAGGGGGGGGTTGTTAATAATACTTTGAATATATAATTGGTTGTGAAAATTTGCTAACTCCCTTCCTCCCTTTTTCCCTTGAGTTCTACAAATTTTACAGTATCACATAATTTATCTTCTTGTGTGATCCTCAATCTTTCTAAGAAAAAAAAAAGAGAAATACGTATCCTCATCCAAGAAAAACCGTTGCCCGCGTGGCGCAGTGGTTAGAGCGTCTGCTCTAGAGCGGCGAAGTAAGGAGTCAATTCTTACGTCGCGGGTTCGAATCCCACTGCGGGACGTGGAAACCGGTCTTTCGGATGAGACCGTATAAACCGAGGTCCCGTGTCGCAGTAGGTGCTGGTGCTGAAAAAGATCCCTCACTGCTCAAAGGCCCTGAGTGCTGAGCATAGGACAAAATTTGTAGCCCTCCACCGGCAAGTGGTGGCGTCTCCATATGAGTGAAAAATTTTCGAGAGGGACGTTAAAAACATACAATCAATCAATCCAAGAAATACCACATGACGGTGTGATTTTGACAATTAACTTTTCGTTATAAACTGCAAATACGCTACCAAATTTTTTTTTCTCAATAAGTGCGTATTTAGGCTTAGTAAATACATGCATCTTTGTTAAGCTGTTGTAAACAAATACAGTGTATAGTTAATAGAGTTGCCATTCCATAAAAACATGTCTCCATAAATTAAATATGCAAGGACTTTTAGGTAAAAATATAATAAATGTTATCAACACATTGCAACATGTTTCCAAAATCATATATCAACAAACAGGATGCACAAGAAATTTAATTAAAGTTATAATATATATTTGGTTCGAAGCGCTTTACTTCGAGCTAAATTTCAACCAAAACATGAAGGTAGGTGATAGAATTTGCTATAAATGTTTTCTCGGTCAGGGGAAGGGTTCTAATGATTATATATATAGTAAAAATGCATTAATTATTTGAATATTTTCTCTGCAAGCTTCTGGGTAAAATGCCGATGATCTAATTACATAGTTACATGTATGATAAGGGTGGGGTGGGGTTGGGGGTGTCTTTTCAAAAATTGTGAATTTATGGACTGTTTAATTAATCATTAAGGATAAATAATGTATGTAAAGTTTTGTGACAATTTCACACGATTATGATTGTTAAAATATTAATGTAAAGATTCTAGTCCGCAAATTGTTATGACGTCCGCATTTTTAGGTCACCTGAGTAAACTCAGCTGACCTACTGCTATCTCTTTTCGTCTGTCGTCGTACGTAGGTCGTAAACTTTTGAACATTTTTAGCTTCTTCTCTGCAACCACTAAACCAATTTCAACCAAATTTGGTACAAAGCATCTATGGGTGGAGGTGAACAAAAATTGTGAATTTCATGACCCATGCCCCCCCGGGCCTTAGGGGTGGGCCAAAACCACTAAAATTAATGCAATCTTTAAAAACCTTCTTCTTTACTCCTGGACATCAAGCAGTCAGACTGTTTGCATGATTGTTATCAGCATCGAGTCCTCTACCAAAATTATGAAATTCATGGCCCCAGGGTCAGGGGTTCTGGTGCTAGGGTGGGGCTAAAACAAGTATATAGTGAAAATGCATTATTTCTTTGTTAATCTTCTTCTCTGCTCCTGATTAATAAATAAATACATAGTTATGATGAGCAAGAGTGCCTCTACCAAAATTGTGAATTTTTTGGCCCCAGGGTCAGGAGTTTTGGTGTAAGGGCGGAGCTCTCTATTGATAATATAGTGAAAATACATGAATTCTTTGAAAATATTCCTCTCCGCTCCTGGGTATTTAATTAAGTGCATAGTTGTGATGACCAAGAGTGACTCTTCCAAAATTGTGAATTTCAAGGCCCTAGGGTCAGGGTTCTGGTGTTAGGGTGGGGCTCTATTGATTATGTAGTGAAAAAACATGAATTCTTTGAAAATCTTCTTCTCTGCTCCAGTGTAATAAATAAAATTGAGAATTTTATGGCCCCAGGGTCAAGAGTTCTGGTGTATGGGCGGGGCTCTCTATTGATTATACAGTGAAAATACATGAATTCTTTGAAAATCTTCCTCTCTGCTGTGACTGCCATAGCATCTGGCTTAAAGTAAAAAACAAATTCAATCACTGGAAAGTTGTTGCATGATACTCAGTTGACCTATAAGACCCATGGGCCTCTTGTTTATTTACATAGTAACGTAGTCCGCAATTTTTACTTCATGTATAATCATTTCATGTATATTTGTTCCGATGACGAAACCAGTCAACAAAATAAATTCACTGCTGCATTCTCAAAGTGTTGGTGATCTGTTTTATATCTTTTAGTTCATAACTTTAGGTACAGACCCTATTGAATACCTTTCGGTATCCACACGTGAGAATCTTCCGCAATTTGAACCTCAGGGTGTTGGTCTCCAGATTTTATTGTTTTGTAATTTCAAGAAGTGACAGGAAACAGAAAGGAAATGGAATGTTTCCAAGTCCAAAGGACATAACTCTGTAAAAAAGGGCTCGATCATGCCCAAAACATAACTTGGCCTAGACATTCGTATGATAAATCTATATACCAAATTTCATCGCAATTTGCGCAAACTCTGCAACAAAAATGCACGGAAACTGCGAATAATTGGAATTTTTAGGTCACTCATTGTTGCTAACTGTTTTCGTTCTTTATCGTGCAGTGTGCTCAACAATTTAACCCATGTTCATAATGAATGGTCGATAAATACCAAATCTGTTCATCAAGTTTCATTTTGATTTGTACAATATCTCCGAAGAAAATGAACGGAAATTGATGTGGACCGACAGACGGCAGCATAACAATATGCCCCTCCTTCATCGAAAGGGGGGGGGGGCATGAAAATAATCAATTTTAAATTGATTAAATGAAATCCTAGAACGTATGTATAATTTCGGAATGTACTTTTGAAGTAAAGTAGATTTAATGCAAGTTTAATTTTAGATTATTTAATTTAAACATGCTGTAAACCAATTTTTACTTATTATACCCCCCGCTTGAAAAGCGGGTGGGTATATAGTAATCGTTAATTCCGTCCGTCCGTCCGTCTGTTACGCTTTTTTCTCTTATCCGCAACTCCTCTTATACTACTGAGTGAAATTTAATGAAACTTTTACAGAATCTTTATTACATATTGCCATTGTGCACCTCCTATTTTACTTTTTTATTCGACACGTATTTTAGGTTTCCCAGAGCAAAACATGGACATTGCCATTTTTTGTTTACCTATGACCTCACATAATAGAAGCTTCTGGATAACATTTGATAGGACGAGTTATTCCTCTTTACACATTACCGTAAAACAATATATAGCAACACATCGACATTATGGGAGGCGGGGGGTATCATTTAGTGAGCTCATTGCTCACAGTACCTCTAGTTTCTTAAGTATTCAGTCATTTTTTATTCGTAATATCGTAGAAAAACGATTAATTATCGCAACTGGAGAAACATTCTCTACCAACACAGTACAAAATCAATAGGTCGCAGCAATTATTATTGTGGATTAAAGTAAGTCGCGATAAAGTTATAATCGATCTTTTATTTGAAAAATGTTAATTTAAGATGATTATTCTGTTCCTTTCTCTCTTTTCATACCCCTCTTCGAAGGAGAGGGGTACTGTTTTACCCTTGTGCGTCTGTCTGTCCGTAACAAATATTTTTTCGCAGTTTTCTCAGCAGCTACTCGTCGCAGATGATTGAAATTTTAGTTCTTTCTTTGCTAAGGCATGCCATATGGTGGGGATCGATCTAATTTTTTTTTCAAATCCAACGCTAAGTTTATGTTTATTCCTACATCTGACTGTACCATACCGCGTCAAACCTAAAACGAAAAAAATAGGTATATTGACTGTTCCTTCGCCAAGCGCTCGGCATCAGAAGTGAAAGTCACGGGTCTTTCGGATATGACCTTAAAAACGTAGGTCCCGTGTCACGGTAGGCGCTGGCACGATAAAGAACCCTCACTGCTCAATGGCCCTGAGTGCCGAATACTAGTATAGGTCTAAATTTGAAGCCCTTCACGGCATACGGTGACGTCTCCATATGAGTGAAAAATTCTCATGAGGGACGTTAAACAACAAACAATCAATCAATAAAATCAAATTTTCGTCACAGTTTTCTCAGATACTACTAGCTCATTGCAGATACTTGAAATTTTAGCACATTCTTTGCTGAGTTATACCATATGGTGGGATTCCTTTTTGATTAAATCCGATGTTGAACTCCATTTAATCTGTATGTCTGACTGTTTTTAAACTGAACTTATATTTTTTAAACAATGTATGCTAGTATGTGTATATCAACATGATAGTTTATATTTACATCATAGCGGGGATATTACTAGTGAACACTGGCTCACAGACTTTTTGTTTTTTAATGATTTACATAAATAAAAAAAAAGTGTAACAATCTGTAAATAAATGACAATTAATTCAGTCTACAGTTATGATTGTCGTTGTTTTGCTGCTGGTTTCTTTGGAATGGTGTTCGTCACCTGTTCATGTAGAAGCTCGTTGGTGGGGTGGAGGATCAAAATATAAGGTGGTGTTGAAAGATAAAACCGGTAAATACAAAATTGTGGTTACCAGTAACGCACAGTTAGTGAAAGAGAAAAAAGGAGAGATTTTAAAGGGAGGATCAAAAGTAAGTCCAGTTTCTAAAATTTAATTAAAGTTAAGGCTTTGCTGTTAGCCCCATATAAAACAATTCTGTTTTCCTTTTAAGGAGGGAGGAGGGTGCTAAAGAAAATTATAGATAAAGCAGAAAAAAAACTTACTAGGCATGTTTTAGGGACACAATCACAAATTAGTTTTCAGTTTGGTTTTTTTTCTATTGCGTGCATATTATTTGCACTGGCGATTTAACGTAAGGACATAGCCTTGAATCAGCTTTGTTTTCTGAAGTATATACATGTGTATACTGTACGTACTGACAAAAGGAATTAAGGCTCAGAATTTCCTGGTCTTAGAGTTTGACCCAATTTTCCCAAATATTCTTTCTTGGGTAAAATATTTATGATCATGTGGTTTTACCCATTTTTGAAAAAAAACTTTAAACTAGGCCATGTTTTCAATGGTTTGAGCCAGGGCTTTCAAAATTGTCCTTTGTTCTTAGCTCACCTTAGCCGAAGGTGAAATAAAAAGGAGCTAGTGAAGGTTTGATTTTAATCAGCCTGGATAGGACGTTATTGGCATGTGCATAACCTGTAAAAGATATTTCTGAGCATGCTATGATTTCTGACTCCTTGCCCTTCATGTATGACCTAATTTTAAAAAAATCAACTTAAGTGATAACTTATTTTAGTGATAACTTTAGTTATTTAGTGATAACTCATTGACAAATGATGGGGCAATCATGTTTGACACAATACTAGTATGCCATACATAATGACATCTCACCTACAAATTAAGACACCGAGAACGGGGGACACAATACTTTGAATTTGCTTGTGTAATGTATATATAAAATGAAGACAGTTCCAAGGAGAAATATGGTTAATAGCATTTGTTTGTCGCTTTGAATGAAAATACGTGTGTAATTCACGAACAGGGACAGTTTTTTAACAATGAACTTGTAAGCAAGCACTTCATTCGAATTTAAGAATTATCTATGTTAGAAATCATTAATCTGTTTATATATTTTATTTTGCAGTAAGGACACGTATGTTACAACGCGAAATGTAATAACAACGCGAAATGTAATAAACCTGGCTTATTACATTTTGCGTTATTACATTTTGCGTTGAGATCAACGCAGAATGTAATAACGCAAAATGTAATAACACGATTTTTAGATTATTACATTTTGCGTTATTACATTTTGCGTCGAGATCAACTCAAAATGTAATAACGTCCTTTTTCGTTGTTACATTTTGCGTTATTTTATTTTTGCAACGCAAAATGTAATAAACAATATGTAATAATACAAAAAAAACAAAATCAAAAAATTGATCCAAATATATACATGTAACCGACATGGGAAACACGCTGATAAAATATTTGGAACTAAAACCAGGAGACCAACGTTAGCGCTTTACCGGACATAAATACATCTAAATGTATCGTTTTTATGACTCTAATTTTAGTTATACATGTATTGATTACACTGTACTTAATTTTACAGAATTAATTTATTTTTGATTGGCATATTTTTTAAAGTCTTATTTAATTTCTTGCAAATAACACATAGTTAATTACCGAGGATTGATCATAGGTTCATTAAGAGCTCTTGATATGCATATTCGGCATTTATACATCGGTTAACATATTAGAAGTGTATGTGTGTGTCAAGCGAGCAGGGTCAGGGATAGAGTGGGGTGTTTACTTCGTATGTTTATTATTGCATTATTGTAGACATGCAGAAACAATCCATTTCATTAGATAATGGAAAGAAAGAGAGAGATAGAATTTTGTTGTCAGCAATGCTGTAGATTTGCTTAGAACAGTATGATATCATTATTGTCAATAAACCCCTCCCCGCCATACATTTACTCCTGCCAGTACAGATGAATATTTTTTTTAGATTCATTGCATTTGTTTATAAAAGAAAGCACACTGGTCAATACCCCCCCCCCCCCCCAACAACAACCGAGCACACAGATGCACGTTTCTTATTTGAAATACCTTTAATTTGAATACATTTATTAAACTGATTTTAAACACATGAAGCTAATTAAATAAATATAGGATCTCCCATGGTTTGTGGTTTGATATGATTTTTATCCAACGAGTTGTGTGTTTTCTATCCCCGAGCCTTGGCGAGGGGATAGAAAACACACAACGAGTTGCATTAAAATCATATCAAATCACAAACCATGGGAGATTCTTATTATCACATATTTTTGTTCACTATAAATGTGTATTTTGTCATTATTTCTAATTCAAAGTTCCTTTTCGGTTACCTCGGACCAAATAACGTAATAAATAAAATTACACTGTATGAAATAGTTCATACAAATATAAAAGAAAGGAAATATTTCAGCGCTTATTTTTTTTTAAATTTATGAATGGAATCTTGTAAAAATTCATCAAATAAAGTGAAATTTGACAAATTAAGTCATTATCTCCATCATACACATGTATTTGTTTATTTACATTATGTCACGTGGCGTAGGAATACAGAGTGTTGATACGAAAACGATATCACATGAGCTATATCAACGGGATAAAGGGGGAAATATGTGATAAATCAATATATATTATAAAATTTATTAATTGTAAGAATTGCGTATATCTATTTTTGCCTTTTGTTTTTATTTTCTTTTCATTGGCCATTACACTATTGAAAATTGTACTCAATCTGGCTGACGAGAAAAATTGTGTTATTACATTTTGCGTTCCTGCCTTTTGCTCAATCTCGACGTAAAATGTAACAACGCAAAATGTTATAATCAAAAAATTGTGTTATTACATTTTGCGTTATTACATATTGCGTCGATCTCGACGCAAAATGTAATAACGCGAAATGTAATAATCCTCAAAAGTGTGTTGTTACATTTTGCGTTATTACATTCTGCGTTGAAAATGTAATAACGCAAAATGTAATAATTCAGGTTTATTACATTTCGCGTTGTTATTACATTTTGCGTTGTAACACACGTACCTTGAAGCTGGATGACATTGACCTAATCTACTGAAACGATAATTGATTTGTGGAAAATCTTTAATGTAGAATTATTGATAAATCCTTATGTACGTGATTGTTTTGGTAATGTTTAGATTTTCATTTTTTTTAAACTCTGGGGCAAGGCCAGATAGTTTTGCTGCATATGTCTAGAAATGAATATAACTTTCATTTCTTATTGAAGCCCTTCCCTGATTTTAAAGTAAGTTATAATTACAATCTTCACAATGTATGGATTGATTTTATGCTGTTTACGTCCAATTCGAAAATGTTTAACTCATTTATACATGTACATAATGTTCATTTCATAATGCGTCCATACCGTATCTCCATGGAAGATGATCTGAATAAGTTACAATCTACACAATGTCTGGATTGTGTAGATTGATTGAGTGATTGATTTTATGCATGTTGTTTTATTCGTAGGGCTGAGCAAAAATATCGATCGACAATTTTCAACATTAGACAACTTTAGGCTCGGGGAGATTAAGCAGCGAGGGCTTTTTATCGTGTCAATGCCTAATGCGATATGATGACCTAAAATTTCGCAGTTTTATTTCACTTCTTTTTTTAAAAAGGTTGACTTACATGTTTTCCATTTACGAATATTTTGACCATAATTTGAATAAATTTAAATCTGCACTACCTGAGGATGATTTTATATGAGTTTCATCTTTCCTGGCCCAGTGGTTCTTGAGCAGAAATTTTAAAAAGATTTTTCCTATAAATTCCAATGTAAAACTTTTAACGGCCATTATGGTCCCACCCTAGCCCCAGGGGTCATGATTTGAACAAATATGAATGTACACTATCTGAGGATGATTCCATATGAGTTTCATCTTTCCTATCCCTATGGATCTTGAGATTTTTCCTATTTATTCCTTTGATCCGCCATTTTGGCCCCACCCTACTCCCAACTTTGTAAGTCGATGCTGCTTGAAGCCCTAAAACGTATTCAATAAAAGGTAGGCCTCTTTGATCTGCTTTTTGAATGTTGCAGACATTCGATTTCTATTTGTTCAATGTTAGATATTTTGAAGTATATGATCACCAAACCTTGTTAGTTTATGCATTTGAAGGCCTCAAAGTATTTCAAACCAAAAGAAGGTCACTTTGTCGATCTTTCGAAATGTTATGGTTGTATTTAAATATTTCAGCTATTGTCCTCGAATCATTGAACTTGGTCAGTTGAAGCATCTAAAGTCCTCAAAGTTTGTCAACTGAAAAATAGGACCTATTTTTGGAATTTTGTGGCACACCAAGAGTTAAGTTCGAGTCCAACCATGCCAAGGGAAAAATGCTCTGGACAAGGACTTTACGGAGGATTTCTTTTAAAATTGACCTTTAATATGGAAAAGATGTTTAAAGTCAATGATTATCATCTACCATGACCCTCTGAGGGTAATGTTTGGGATCACCTGGGCCAAGGGAATAAAAGAACACTGAATATATGAACATTTGGACAGATGGATCACTTCTGGGCATCAAGAGATAT